>NW_027077771.1:0-46448 GCF_963924675.1 Phocoena phocoena | reverse complement strand
GTCAAGTTTACATTCCGTGTATTAGTGATATTTTATGATGTTTCTTTTTCTGTGTGACGTAGTTCACGTAGAATCACCGTACCTGCATCCACTCACTATGCCGCTACGGGCCTGATGACACAGATTTCATTGCTGAGTGATATTGCATTGCACGTACGTGCCACAACTTCTTTATCCATTTTTTGCTTTCTGGGATATTTACCTGGTACTGTAGACGAGCTTCTTGTGAACACAGCCGTCCCAAACATTGGGGTGGCTGTCTGTTTTTGATTTTAATTTCTGTAATCTTTGGGACCATAAGTGGAAGTGCCATAGGCTGTGTTGCTTTGTTTCTTATGGGTTTCAGGAAACACCATACACTTCTCCAGGGTGGCTGTTGTCAATTTACATCCTGCCAATCAGCATAACAAGGCTCCCTGTTCTCCATATCCTGTCCTACCTTTCTGGATTTTACACTTTTTTCAGATGGCCCTTTTGCCCAGGGGGCAGTTAGACTTCATTGAAGTGCAGATTTCCTTTACAGGCTTGCTTGGTTTGCGAAAAAGGGCGTATGCGTTTTTTCCTGAATATATTCAGGAAAAAATGCATACGCACTTTTTGGCCAAGTGCACCATTGTCGACGTTCTGCCTCTTTTCCTATGCTCTCTGGGCAATTCCAGTCTACCCCCTGCAATCGTTTTCCTGAAATTCTGTCCCGCTTTCAAGTCCCCTTCGCAGGCTTACTTCAATATATTTTTGCAGGATAGCTGTCATTTATAACTCTGCAGGTTTGTGAATTACAGTGCCCCTGAGCTCCTTTCTTCAACTCGCTTTCTTGTGAGCTGGGCACAAAACCGCAGGATTGCTTCAGGCCCTAATCTGTTTCCGGCAGGGCACGCTGAGCCTTTGGTTAATTCCTCTTCCTGGTGGGAAATGAGCCTTACATTTGCCCGTGCAGACACCTATAGCTAGTCTCTCATTGGTTCTCCCTATTCCTGTTCATCTTGCGCAGAAATTGCAAGCTGTGCCAAACAGGAGGTTAAAGGCACTGACTCTCCAAGCGGGGAGAGTGTTATTAAACCGTCTGGAATGGTGAACCCGAGGACCAGGATACGAAAACTGAGATGCATTTTAAATCGTTTCCTAATCACACGGTGGACCATACTCGCCGTTTCCCAAGCATGTTTTAGCTGAAGAAAGAATCCCTTGAACCTGGAGAGTTGGGACCCTTGGAATGGGTACCATGCAGTATGACTTCAAAGGATCTGCATTTGTTCACCGAAACTCACCAATGCTATCAGCCTGAAGTGTCCAGCCTTATGTCTCAACCAGCTCTGGGTGTAGATGTGGTAAATCCAGGTTGCATCACATGCCCTGAGTGAATTATTTAAGAATTGCTTCCTATTTCACTGTCATTGTGTTTTGTTTTTGAAATTTATTTTAATAATGGGATTTATCGGATTTTCACTGCTTCGTTTATGCCGCTGTACACGCGCTTGATTCTGTTACGGAGACATATAAGTCCATGGGTTTTAAGATTCTTACTAATCCGGTATATTCTTAGGCCTTGAATATGGCGTGTGGAGTCCATTTCGTTGAGCAAGGAGTAGGTCTTGACTATTACATATTTGGCTTATGGTATGGTATCTGTGCTAATTTCAATCTCTGGTTTTATGCAGCACCCCAACTCACCTTTCCCCTTAAGGAAGCATAAGTTGGTTTTCTTAATTTGAAACCCTCTTCTCTTTTGTAATTCAGTTCATGTGTAGCCATGTTAACATTCCATGTATTAGTGATATCTTATGTCTTTTTCTTTTTGAATTATGTGACTTCGAATGATCACACGTAACTCCTCTTGAGTTGTTATAACTGGCCGTATTTCATTGATTTCCAGGCTGAGTAATATTCCACTCTACATAAGCACCACATCTCTGTCCGTTTTTTCTCTGCAGATACTTTAAGTTATATCCTAGTCGAGGATCTTTTAAACAGAGAGGTGGTAAACATTGGGGTGCCTGTGTCCTCTCGATTTTTGTTTTTCCCAAGATATACGTCCATGAGTGCAAGTGCCCTGTGCTCGGTAGCTCATTTTTTAGATGCTTTAGTAAACACAATAGACTTATCCAGAGTGACCGTTGGCAATATACATTTCCACTATAAGACTCACAGGGCTCCCTTTTCTCCTTGCCCTGTCCTGCATTTCTGGTGTTTACACTTTATGAGGACGGCTCTTCTGACTGATGCAAAGTGATATGTTTTGTAGTATTGATTTCCAGTGCCCACCTGTTTGGTTGGCTAAAAAAGTGTATGCCCTTTTCTTGAATATATACAGAAAAAGACGCATACACCCTTTTTGGCCAACTGCAATGTTGGCAATGTTCAGCCCCTTTTCTTGTGCTTAATGGCGAGTCCTTTCTACCTCTTCCAATCCCTTTCCTGCCATTCTCCGTTGCTTACAAGTCCTTTTCTCTGACTTTCCTCAAGAC
This sequence comes from Phocoena phocoena, assembly GCF_963924675.1. Classification (NCBI taxonomy): domain Eukaryota; kingdom Metazoa; phylum Chordata; class Mammalia; order Artiodactyla; family Phocoenidae; genus Phocoena; species Phocoena phocoena. The sequence goes on along the minus strand of NW_027077771.1, from coordinate 43,983 downwards.
ATTTTTCAGTGATAGATATTTTCAATTCTGCAGTTTTGTGAATTTTAGTGCCCCTGAGTTCCATTTTCCAACTTGTGTTTATGGGAACTGGCCACAAAGCATCAGGATTCCTCAAGCCCTATTCTGTTTCCATGGGCAACCCTAGCCTTTGGTCAATTCGTCTTCCTGATTGGAAATTAGAGTGGCATGTGCCTGTCCGAACACCTAGGACTTGTCTCTCATTGTTCCTCCTCCTTCTGCTTCATCCTCTGGACAAATTCCAAACTGTATGCAACAGGATGTTGACAGTGCTGACATCTCCAAGTGGGGAGACTGTTAGTAAAGACGCTGGAGTGGTGAACCCTAGCACCAAGAGATGAGGAGATGAGATGCCTTTTCCAAACTTTTCCCGATCAGACGGTATACCATCCTCTGGGTGTGACAGGCATGTTTTAGGTGTAGGAAGGGTCCCATTCATGTGAGGAGAACACCAGGGGATTTTAAATATCAGTGTCTCTCCGCAACCCAAACTGGGGAATTTTTTAAGCTACGGCTACACATATGTTCATTAAGGGCCTTGGGAAGTAGGCAGAGTCCAAACTTTAGATGATTGAAGTCTTCAGGGTCAGAAGCACTCACCACTGTCTTCCCTTAGATTCCATTTTTACTGTCATTGATGGATGATGTCAATAAAAATATCTATTCTTTTTCAGATCATTTCCCCTTATAGGTTATTGCAAAATATTGAGTGTAGTTCCCTGTGCTATACAGTAGTTCCTTGCTGATGATTTCATACATAGCAGTGTGTATGTGTTAATCCCAAACTGTTAATTTATCCCTCCTCCTACCATTTCCCTTTGGTAATAATAAATTATAAGATTTTATGCTTCTCAGAAATGGGGGAGCTGAAAGAGAGGTATCATTTTCAATGCAAAAGCATTTAAAACAAGATTGAAGCTTTAACCAAGATTATTAGATGTACATCCTTGGAAAGAAATCACTTTGTTTCTCTAATATTGACCTGACAAAGAAGACAAACCTTTTCACTGAACTTGCTTATAAGAAAGTGATGGAAATATCAAATGGAAGTGTTAGAAACATCTTATTTTACCCGAGCCTTATACACTGTTCTATGTTAATTACAGTTTGGCTCACACATCTGTTCATTGAAGTTACAATGTTCTCAATTTCTGTTACTGATCCTCCAGAGTGGACGCCAACAAGTGTCCCCCTGCCCAGTGTCATTGGAGCCAATAGATCGAGACTGAGTTTGGTTCAAAAGCAAAGGAAACTTTATATTTTGATCAGAGAATGGAGAGGTGCTACCCTGTGGGCTGTGGGCTGGGCTGCTGTGTAGAGATCCTGTCAGAGTCACTGGGAGGGAGGGGGCTGAGCTCTCGAGGACCTGGTTGGCTGCAGCTCAGGCTCTATGTCACGGAGTCTGAACTGGGCCCCAGGAGCTGAAGTGTCATCGAGCCATTCTGCTCTAGGAAATCTGGTCTGAAGTGCCGGGTGTGGAACCTCTGTATGCGGGACACTAGGAGCACCTGAAATTAGACAAAGCACAAAGGATAAAAATGGTTAGACTTTATTTTATTGCCCAGATTCTATTTTTATCTCCCAGGCATTTTTAAGGGGCTTTGCCTGGGACAAACTTCTCTTCTGCCTTTTGTCCCTTTCCTCATTCTTGGAGTGCTGCGGGTGCAGACCCTTCTTCTGTAACTGCTGAGTGCTGAGTTAGGAGGCTTCATACCCGTGGGCGAGGGTCAGAACTTCTCCCCAGCAGCCTCCAGGTGACGTTGATTGTCCCCAGGCCTCCTGCCTCCCTGCTCGTCCACCTGAGCACCAGTATTGGAAGTGTTATAGATTCTAATGACCTTTAAGGGTCCAGAAAGGAGATGTGCAGTGGCGCTGTGAGGTCCAGTTTCACTCCGCCCCACATTTGTTCGGCCACCTTAGGCTGACTGTTTCTGCCAGCCTAGATGCTCTGACTGACCGTTTCTGCCAGCCTAGATGCTCTGACCAACAGTCTGCGCTTTCTTCCATTAGGCCCCTGAATTAACGTAAAAACAGCACCAGGTGTCAGGATCCTGCCCGCTCAGCTCCCAGACAGTCCAGGGTCAGTGGTGATGAAGGATCATGATGGTCACTGAGTCAAGAGCCTTTGGAAGTAAACAGGAGTCCAGCCGGTCTTATTGGCCACCATCATCAGGGTGTCTGTAGGCTTTTCTATGGTGACAGCATGATATACGGTTCCCCCGCCAAGATTATTAGCTCCCCTCTGGGTACAGTAAGTACTGCAAGCAGTAGTCTACTCTTTTGGGACACACTCTTGTTGTTTTATGAGAGAAACTCCAGGTCAAGTGATGGTCACACGGGTCGTCATGGTGCCCCGTTGCCCCCGGTTATCTCTCTGGAGGTTGGAGTTGGAGGGCCTCCTCAATCAAGGTCAGTGTGCCCACGGAGCAAACCCTGCAACTTCAGGGCATGGTTGGGGGTTAGGATCACCACGTGGGGTCCGTTTCCCTTAGAAGGGAGGTGGCCTTTTGGGCTGCTGATTTCCAGGTTTTCAGATACCACCAGTATCTTGGCCAGATGTGGCGGTGGGCCAAGCCCCTTGGTGACCATAGTTTATCCTACCTGGATGGCATTCTTGCATTGTTCCATTTCAAGTGGTCCCAGTTTTTGCACTAATACTCCAATGGCGATTCACCTTTCACCAGGAATGTAAAGGTCAAAGGGTTTAGCTAAATTAGGGAGTTCCAGGGCAAGGGTCTGAATTGACTGCTCTTTCCATTCTTGAAAGGCCACTTCTGGATTCTATTCAAAAGGATCATCATCTTTTCCTTTCAGTGTTTCATATAGAGGCCCAGCTAGTAGACTGTAGTTAGGGATCCAGAGGCAGGAAACCCTGGCTTCCCCAGGAACCCCTAAGCTGTCTTCTAGTTTCAGAAAGGGGTAAGGCTGTAAATTGTTTCTTCCCTTTCCTGGGATGGGCTTCTCCGACCTTCTGTGAGAATGAAGCCCAGGCAGGTCACCGTAGTCTGTGATACTTGAGCTTTTTCGTGGACAACTTCTATCCTTTATTGGCTTGGTAGTTCTGAGGCCTCCTTAGTAGGGCTGGCGATCAGAATGTCGTCTGAATATTGAAGGAGTGTTTCCTTTTCCAGAGGTAGAACTTTTAGGTCTTTAGCTGAGCTTTCCCCAAAGATGGTGTGGGAATTTTTGAACCCTTGGGGCAAGACAGCCTGGAAGTATTGTTTTAGTTGTATGTTGAGTCCTGTCACTCACAAGCCAAAATTTCTTGTGACTCTGGGACTAATGGAATACAAAAGAAGGCATCAGTGAAGACTAATACAGAATACCAAGTCCTGGTGGTTGGTAGAATGACCAGCAGGGTGTAGGATTTAGGAACTACTGGAGGTATATCCTCAGTGGCTTCACTGACTGTCCTGACATCCTTTACCAGGACTCCAGCAGCCCATGGGGCTCTCGAGGTCAGGCCAATCCCAGGATATGGAGCTCACCTGGGCAGGTACCCTACCCCCACCCCAGCCCACGGGGCTCTCGTGTTCAGGCCCCTCCCAGGATATGGGATTCCCTGGGCAGGTCCTCTGCAGTCCATGGGGCTCCCGTGGTCAGGCCCCTCCCAGGATACAGAGCTACCCTTGCAGGTACCTTGGCAGGGCTGGGCACACAGGAACCGTGCACATAGCCCTCATTGCAGAGCACTCCCAGCTCACCTGTCGCTCAGATCTGACACAGAGCACCTCAGAGCAGGACTTGAACTAACAAACAGCAGCTCTGACAGGTCTGTGACCCTGGGCATCACTCTGTGCGGCCTCCTCCACCTGGTCTTCCAGAGACTTCCACTGCACCCGGGGCACCAGGCCTCTGTCTCCAACCACCACCCACCCCTCCTCTCCCTGACTCCTGGGTTCCTCTCATTAGGAGAGGGTTTTCTTGAAGTTGTCTCCCACTCATGGGCCAGATAATATAATTAGAAAACAAGCCAGAGCTGCAGCCCCTTGTCTATCCTGACTCTCAGGAGCCCACACCTGTTCCTTGGACCTGGCCAATTCAGCAAGTTCCATTTTCAGCAACTGTGAGCCCCTGAGGGGTGATTATTGGCTGGCTTGGGAAGCCTGACCGTGCCGGCCAGCCCTCCCCAGGTGTGCCTGGGTTGAGATCAATATAAACACCGCTCCAGGCAGCAAGAGCCCCTGCAGCTGTGCCTGACGCCATTTTCTCTGCCCTGTCAGCAGTCTCGGGGCTGGGCTGGTGGGAGGGAGTGAGAGGCCACGGCTTTGTGGGTGTCCCAGTGTGAGTGGGGCTCTGCTGGACTTTCTGCAGCAGTTGCCAAGATCCTACCTGCTAAAGCAGAGGATGTGTCACCCACACCTGCCGCTGGAATTTCTCCCTGGGCACAGGTGAGGAAGGAAGAAAGCAGTGGGGGCCGGGACAGCAGGGGTATCTCAGGCAGGGAAATGGAGAGCTTCCAGAAGAGCACCCAGGGCCAGGACCATCCTGGCTGGCCTGCAGGCACCAAGTCGGCTGGCATGCTGTCCCTCATGTGGCTCCATGGCCCTTCCTCTAGGTTTTCAAGTCCTTGTACATATTCAGGTGTTTAGCCTTGGAAGGGTGGGAACATTTCAGCAGCAGCTGGCCTGGGGCTCGGCCCACGTTTACTCACAGATACCTCGGCACGGTCCCCCAGCTTTGCAGTGAGGACGCTTGTTGCGAGGAGCATGCTGGCTGAATGGGAGATGATTCCCCACCACTGACCAACTTCAGAATTGTTTGCAATTGGAGCAAGTGCCCTGAAACGGTTTTCCTCTGTGTAACTGGTGGGTTCTGTTCTTTTTTATCTTTTTTTCGTTTTTGGTTCAAGGTAGATTTTATTCCTCTTTTGTGTATTTACAGATATAAGCATGGAAATAATTTATTCATATAAATACATGTATGTGAAGGGAAGAATATTTTTTCTGTTTTACTTTTTTTAATTTTATTTTTTTATTTTGAATTTAATTTTATATTTTTATACAGCAGGTTGTTTTTGGTTATCTACTTTATACATATAAATGTATACATACCAATCCCAATATCTCAACTCCTCCCACCACCATCCCCAACAGCTTTCCCCCCTTGTTGTCCATACGTTTGTTGTATACATGTATTGCTCTATTTCTGCCTTGCAAAACGGTTCATCTGTACAATTTTTCTAGGTTCCACATATATGCATTAATATACAAGATTTGTTTTTTCTCTTTCTGACTTACTTCACTCTGTATGACAGTCTCTAGATCCATCAACGTCTCTACAAATGTCCCAATTTCATTCCTTTTTATGGCTTAGTAATATTCCATTTTATATATGTACCACATCTTTATGCATTCGTCTGTCTGTGGGCATTTAGGTTGCTTCCATTTCCTGGATAGTGTAAATAGTGATGCAATGAACATTGTGGTGAATGTCTCTTTTTGATTTATGGTTTTGTCTGGGTATATGCCCAGTAGAGGGATTGCTGTATCATATGGTAATTCTATTCTTAGTTTTATAAGAAACTCCATAATGTTCTCCACAGTGACTGTATCAATTTACGTTCCCAACAATAGTGGAAGAGGATTCCTTATCTCCACACCGTTTCCAGCATTTGTTGTTTGTAGATTTTCTGATGATGCCCATTCTAATAGGTGTGAGGTGATACACCATGGATGAGTCTATTTCGTTGAGCAAAGAGTAGGTCTTGTTTATTACGTATTTGGCTTATGGAATGGTATGTGTGCTAATTTCAATCTGTTTTTATACAGCAGCCCAACTCAACTTTCCCCTTAAGCAAGCATAAGGTTTTTATCTAAATGTGAGACTCTGTTCGGTTTTGTAATTCAGTTTATGTGTAGCCAAGTTTACACTCCATTAGTGATATCTTATGATAATTATCTTTCTTTGTGTGACATATTTCTCTTAGAATCATCATAATTAAATCCACTCAATTTGCTGCTACAGGCCTGATGACATTGATTTCACTGCTGAGTGATATTCCGTTGTACATAAGTAGCACAACTTCTTTATCCATTTTTTTCTTTCTGGGATATTTAATTTGTACTGGACTCGAGGTTCTTGTAAACACAGCAGCCCTAAATTTTGTGTTGGCTGTGTCTTGTTGATTTTAATTTTCCTAAGCTATAGGGCCAAAAGTGGAAGTGCCCTAGGCTCTGTAGCTTTGTTTTTTAGATGTTTCAGGATACACCATGAACATCTCCAGAGTGTCTGTTGGCAATTTACATCCCGCCCATCAGCATAACACGGCTCCCTGTTCTCCATGGCCTGTCCTGTGTTTCTGGTTTTTACACTTTATTCAGATGGCCTTTTTGACGAATGGGAAATGTGACTTCATTGTAGTGTGGATTTCCATTGCTGGAGTGCTTGGTTGGCCAAAATGTTCATATGCGTTTTTTCCTGAATATATTCAGGAAAAATGTATACGCACTTTTTGTCCATGTGCATCACTGTCAAAGATCTGCCGCTTTTCATATGCTTTAAATGCAATTCCAATCTACCTCTTGAAATATGATTCCTGCAATTCTGCCTCGTTTTCAAGTCCTCTTTGCAGACTTACTTCGATATATTTTTGCCAATAGCTGTCATTTATCTCTGCAGGTTTGTGAATTACAGTGCCCCTGAGCTCCTTTCTTAACTCGCTTCCTTGTAAGCTGGCCACAAAACTGCAGGTTTGCTTCAGGCCATAATCAGGGTCCAGCACGGCACTCTGAGCCTTTGGTTAATTCCTCTTCCTGGTGGGAAATTAGAGTTAAATGTGCCCCTCCAGATACCTGCCTCACTCCCAGCCACATGGTGATGTATGTCCTCAGGTTTGAGGCCATATGTGATGGGTTCCTCATCTTTTGATGATGTGGCCCCACTGGTGTGTGGACACTCCTGCCTGGTTCCCATCCCCTTGGTGATGTGGGCCCTCTGGTGAGACTCTGATCCTGGTTGGGTTCCTCACACATCCGTGAGGTGAGCCCTCTTCTCTGAGGTCACTCCTGCCTGGCTGGCACAACCCGCCTTGTTGACTTCGGCACCCTGGTGGCAGTTGGAGCCTGCTGGGAGCCTCCTTCCCGCGGTGATGAGGCCCTCTGGCGTCAGACCCTAATGGCGGGGTTCCCACATTTTCTGATACGTGCTAAGTGGTACGAGGGCACTCCTGCCAGGTTCCCATCCTCATGAGCGTGTGGGCCTTCTGTTCTGAGGTCCTAACGGCTGGGTTGCTCACACTTTCATGATGTGGGCCCTCTGCTGTGAGGTCAATCCTGCCTGGCTGGCGCACGTCGCCTTGGCGATGTGGACCCTCTGGTGGCAGTTGGAGTGTGCTGGGGCCTCCTCCCCTCAGTGATGAGGGCCTTCTGGTGTCAGGCCCTAAGTGCTGGGCTCCACACATTTTCTGATGTGTGCCCAGTGGTGCGAGTCACTCCTGCCAGGTTCCCATCCCCATGGGCATGTGGGACTTCTGTTCTGTGGTCCCAACTGCTGGGTTGCTCACAGTTTCATGATGTGGGCCCTTTGCTGTGTGTTCACTCTGGCCTGTATCCCATAGTGTCAGTGCTCTGGGCCTCCAGCTTGGAGTTTCCAACTTCTCGATTCCTCACCTTTTTTATTCTATGGGCCCTCGGTTGTGCGTCTCCTCCTGCATGCCTCACTCCCAGCCCCTTCGTGATGTGTGTCCCCTTGTTTGAGGCCACATGTGCTGTGTTCCTCACCTTTCTATAATGTGGCCACACTGGTGTGAGGACACTCTTGCCTGGTTCCCATTCCCTTGGTGATGTTGGCCCCACTGCTGTTAGGACACTCTTGCCTGGTTCCCATCACCTTGGTGATGTTGGCCCTCTGGTGAGAGTCTGATCCTGGTTAGGTTCCTCACCCTTCTGTGAGGTGGGCCCTCTGCTCTGAGGTCACTCCTGCCTGGCTGGCACACCCCGCCTTGGCAACGTCGGCCATATGGTGGCAGTTGGAGCCTGCTGGGAGCCTCCTCCCCTCAGTGATGAGGGCCCTCTGGCCTCAGGCCCTAACTGCTGGGTTCCCACATTTTCTGATTCGTGCTAAGTGGTGCAAGGACACTCCTGCCAGGTTCCCATCCCCATGGGGATGTGAGCCTTCTGCTCTGAGGTCCCAACGGCTGTGTTGCTCACAGTTTCATGATGAGGGCCCTCTGGTGTGAGTTCACTCCTGCCTAGATCCCATAGCCTCGCTGCTCCTGGCTGCCTGCCGGAGGTTCCAACTGTGGGATTCCTCACCTTTTTTATTCTATGGTCCCTCTGTTTTGAGGATCCTCTGGCCTGCCTCACTCCCAGCCCCTTGGTGATGTGTGTCCTCAGGTTTGAGGCCACGTGTGCTGGGTCCCTCAAATTATGGTGATGTAGCCCCACTGGTGTGAGGACACTCCTGCCTGGTTCCCATTCCCTTGGTGATGTTGGCCCTCTGGTGACAGTCTGATCCTTGTTGGGTTCCTCACACTTCTGTGAGGTGGGCTTTCTGCTCTGAGGTCACTCCTGCCTGGTTGGCACACCCCGCCTTGGTGACATCGGCCTTATGGTGGCAGTTAGAGCCTGCTGGGAGCCTCCTCCCCTCGGTGATGAGGGTCCTCTGGCCTCAGGTCCTAACTGCTGGGTTCCCACATTTTCTGATTCGTGGAAGTGGGCCGAGGACACTCCTGTCAGGTTCCCATCCCCATAGGGATGTGGGCCTTCTGCTCTGAGGTCCCATCCGCTGGGTTGCTCACAGTTTCATGATGTGGGACCTCTGCTGTGAGTTTGCTGTGGCCTGGATCCCATAGACTCTGTGCTCTGGGCGGCCTACTGGCCGGTTCCAACTGCTGGATTCCTCACAACTTTTATTCTGTGGGCTCTGTTTTGTGAGGATACTCCTGCTTGCCTCACTCCTAGCCCCTTGGAGATGTGGGTCCCCTGTTTTAGGCCACATGTTCTGGGTTCCTCACCTTTCTATAATGTGGCCACACTGGTGTGAGGACCCTCCTGCCTGGTTCCGATCCCCTTGGTGATGTGGGCCCTCTGGTGAGAGTCTTATCCTGGCTGGTTTCCTCACCCTTCTGTGAGGTAGGCCCTCTGCGGTGAGGTCACTCCTGCCTGGCTGGCACACATCACCTTGGTGACGTGGGCCCTCAGTTGGGAGTTGGTGTCTGCTGCGAGTCTCCGTCCCTCGGTAATGAGGGCCCTCTTGCGTCAGACCCTAACTCCTGGGCTCCCAAAATTTGCAGATGTGCGACCTGTGGTGCGAGTACACTCCTGTCAGGTTCCCAACCCCATGGGAATTTGGGCCTTCTGCTCTGAGGTCCCAACGGCTGGGGTGCTCACAGTTTCATGATGAGGGCCCTCTGATGTGCATTCATTCCGGCCTAGATCCCATAGGCTTGCTGCTCCTGGGCGCCTGCTGGGAGGTTCCAACTGCGGGATTCCTCACCTTTTTTATTCTATGGGCCCTCTGTTTTGAGGCTCCTCCTGCCTGCCTCAATCCCAGCCCCGTTGTGATGTGTGTCCTCTGGTGTGAGACCACGTGTGCTGGGTCCCTCACCTTTCGATGATGTGGCCCCAATGGTGTGAGGACACTCGTGCCTGTTTCCCAGCCCCTTGGTGATGTGGCCCCTCTGGTGAGAGTCTGATCCTGGCTGGGTTCCTTACCGTTCTGTGAGGTGGGCCCTGTGCTCTGAGGTAACTCCTGCCTGGCTTGCTCCCATTGCCTTGGTGACGTCGGCCCTCTGGTGGCAGTTGGATCCTTTTGGAGACTCCTGTCCTCGGTGATGAGGTCCCTCTGGCGTCAGGCTCTAACTGCTGGGCTCCCCAGGTTTTCTGATGTGAGCCCAGTGATGCCAGGACACTCGTGAAATGTTCCCATCCGCATGGCGATATGGGCCTTCTGCTCTGAGGTTCCAACGACTGGGTTGCTCACAGTTTCCTGATGTTAGCTCCCTGGTGTTAGTTCACTCATTCCTAGATCCCATAGCCTCTGTACTCTGGGCCGCCTGCTGGGAAGTTCCAACTGCTGGGTTCCTCACCTTTTTTATTCTTTGGGCCCTGTGTTGGGAGGCTCCTCCTGCCTGTGTCACTCCCAGCCCCTTGGTGATGTAGGTCCTCTGGTTTGTGGCCACATGTGCCAGTTTCCTCATCTTTTAGTGATGTGGCCCCACTGGTGTGAGGACACTCGTGCCTGGTTCCCGTCCCCTTGGTGATATGGGCCCTCTGGTGAGAGTCTGATCCTGGTTGGGTTCCTCACACTTCTTTGAGGTGGGCCGTCTGCTGTGAGGTCACTCCTGCCTGGCTGGCACACCCCGCCTTGGCGACGTGGGCCCTCTTGTGGTAGTTGGAACATGCTGGGAGCCTCCTCCCCTCAGTGATGAGGGCCCTCTGGCGTCAGGCCCTAACTGCTGGGTACCCACATTTTCTGATATGTGCTAAGTGGTGCGAGGACACTCCTGCCATGCTCCCAACACCTTGGGGATGTGGACCTTCTGCTCTGAGGTCCAAATGGCTGGGTTGCTCGCAGTTTCATGATGTGGACCCTCTGCTGTGAGTTTACTGCGGCCTGAATCGCATAGACTTGGTGCTCTTGGCCGCCTGCTGGGAGGTTCCCATTGCTGGATTTCTCAGCTTTTTTATTCTATGGGCCCTGTGTTGTGAGGCTACTCCTGCCTGCCTCATTCCGAGCCCCTTGGAGATGTGGGTCTTCTGGTTTAGGCCACATGTGCTGGGTTCCTCACCTTTCTATGATGTGGCCACACTGGTGTGAAGACTCTCCTGCCTGGTTCTGATCACCTTGGTGATGTGGGCCCTCTGGTGAGAGTCTTATCCTGGCTGTGTTCCTCACCCTTCTGTGAGGTAGGCCCTCTGCGGTGAGGTCACTCCTACCTGGCTGTCACACGTCACCTTGGCGACGTGGGACCTCAGTTGGGTGTTGGTGCCTGATTGGAGTCTCCTCCCCTTGGTAATGAGGGCCCTCTGGCGTCAGGCCCTAACTCCTGGGTTCCCTAAATTCTCTGATGTGTGCCCTGTGGTGCGAGTACACTTCTGACAGGTTCCCAACCCCATGGGAATGTGGGCCTTCTGCTCTGAGATCCCAACGCCTAGGTTGCTCACAGTTTCATGATGACGGCCCTCTGGTGTGAGATCACTCCGGCCTGGATCCCATAGTCTCGCTGCTCCTGGCCGCCTGCTGGGAGGTTCCAACTGCGGGATTCTTCACCTCTTTAATTCTATGGTCCCTCTGTTTGGAGGCTCCTCCTGCCTGCCTCAATCCCAGCTCCCTTGTGATGTGTGTCCTCTGGTTTGAGGCCACGTGTGCTGGGACCCTCACTTTTCGGTGATGTGGCCCCACTAGTGTGAGGACACTCCTGCCTGGTTCCCATTCCCTTGGTGATGTGGGCCCTCTGGTGAGAATCTGATCCTCTTTAGTTCTTCACACTTCTGTGAGGTTGACCCTCTGCTCTGAGGTCACTCCTGCCTGGTTGTCGCACTCCGCATTGGCGACGTCGCCCCTCTGGTAGCAGTCGGAGCTGGCTGGGAGCCACCGCCCCTCGGTGATGAGGGCCCTCTGGCATCAGGCACTAATTGCTGGGCTCCCCACATTTTTTCATGTGTGCCCACTCTTGCGATGACACTCCTGCTTGTTTCCCTTCCCCATGGGGATGTGGGCCTTCTGCTCTGAGGTCACAACGGCTGGGTTGCTTACAGAATCACAATGAGGGCCCTCTGTTGTGAGTTCATGCCGGCCTGGATCTCATAGCCTCAGTGCTCTGGGCCGCCTGCTAGGAAGATCCAACTGCTGGTTTCCACACCTTTTGTATACAATGGGACATGTGTTGTGAGGTTAATCCTGCCTGCCTCACTCCGAAACCCATGGTGATGTGGGTCCTCTGGTTTGAGGCCACATGTGCTGGGTACCTCAACTTTTGATGATGTGGCCCCACGGGTGTGAGGACACTCCTGCCTGGTTCCCATCACCTTGGTGATGTGGGCCCTCTGGGGAGAGTCTGATCCTGGCTGGGTTCCCTACCATTCTGTGAGGTGGGCCCTCTGATGTCAGGTCACTCCTGCCTGGCTAGCTCACATCGCCTTGGCGACGTGGGCCCTCTGTTGGCCACTGGAGCATGCTGGGAGCCTCCTACTCCCGTGAATGATGGCCCTGGAAAAAATGCATATGCCCTTTTTGGCCAAGTGCTTCATTGACGAGGTTCTGCCACTTCTCTTATGCTTTCAGAGCAATTCACGTCTACCTCCTGAAATCGGATTCCAGCAATTCTGCCCCACTTTCAAGTCCTCTTCGCAGCCTTAATTCAATATATTTTTGTACGATTTCTGTCATTTATAAGTCTGCAGGTATGTGAATGACAGTGCCCCTGAGCTCCTTTCCTCAACTCGCTTTCTTGTGAGCTGGCCACAAAACCGCAGGATTGCTTCAGGCCCTAATCTTGTTCCAGCACGGCATGCTGAGCCTTTGGTTAATTCCTTTTCCTGTTGGGAAATGAGTGTTAAAATTGCCCGTGCATACTGGGCATATACCCTGAGAAAACCAAAATTCAAAAAGAGTCATGTACCAAAATGTTCATTGCAGCTCTATTTACAATAGCCCGGAGATGGAAAGAACCTAAGCGCCCATCATCGGACGAATGGATAAAGAAGATGTGGCACATATACACAATGGAATATTACTCAGCCTTAAAAAGAAATGAAACTGAGTTATTTGTAATGAGATGGATAGACCTAGAGTCTGTCATACAGAGTGAAGTAAGTCAGAAAGAAAAAGACAAATAGCGTATGCTAACACATATATATGGAATTTAAAGGAAAAAAATGTCATGAAGAACCTAGGGATAAGACAGGAATAGAGGCGCAGACCTACTGGAGAACGGAATTGAGGATATGGGGAGGGGGAATGGTGAGTTTTGACAGGGCGAGAGAGAGTCATGGACATATACACACTAACAAATGTAGTAAGGTAGATAGCAAGGGGGAAGCAGCCGCAAGGCACAGGGATATTAGCTCGGGGCGTTGGGACAGCCTGGAGGGGTGGAAGGGGGAGAGAGGGAGGGAGGGAGACACAAGAGGGAAGACACAGGGAGCATATGTATATGTATAGCTGATTCACTTTGTTATAAAGCAAAAACTAACACACCATTGTAAAGCAATTATACCCCAATAAAGATGTTAAAACAAATATTTGCCCGTGCACACACCTACAGATAGTCTCCCATTGGTTCTCCTTATTCCTGTTCATCTTGCGCAGAAATTGCAAACAGTGCCAAACAGGAGGTTAAAGGCACTGACTCTCCAAATGGGGAGAGTGTAAGAAAAGGGTCTGGAATGGTGAACCTGAGTACCAGGGGACGAAAACAGACATGCATGTAAAAAGGTTTCCCAGTCACACGGTGGAGCATACTCTGGGTTTCCCATGCAAATTTTAGCAGAAGGAAGAATCCCTTGACCCTGGAGAGTTGGGAACCATGGAATGGGTACCAGGCAGTATGACATCAAAGGGTCTGCATTTGCTCACTGAACCTCACCAATGCTATCAGCCCAAAGGGTCAAGGCTTATCTCTCACCCAGCTCTGGGTGTAGATGTGGTAAACCAGGTTGCATCACATGCCCTGTGTGAGTTATTTAAGAATTGCTCTCTATTCCACTGTCATTGTGTTTTGTTTTTGAAATTTTTTTTGACACTGGGATTTATCGGATTTTCACTGCTGCGTTAATGCCGCTGTACACACTCTTGATTCTCTTACGGAGACATAAATATCCACGGGTTTTAAGATTCTTCCTAGTCAGGTATATTCCTAGGCGTTGAATATGTGGTGTTGAGTCCATTTCGTTGAGCAAGGAGTAGGTCTTGTCTATTACATATTTGGCTTATGGAACAGTATCTGTGCTAATTTCAGTCTCTGGTTTTATGCAGCACTCCAACGCACCTTTCTCCATAAGAAAGCACAAGTTGGTTTTCTAAATTTGAGACTGTTCTGTTTTGTAATTCAGTTCATGTGTAGTCAAGTTTACATACTGTGTATTAGTGATATTTTATGATGTTTCTTTTTATGTGTGACTTATTTCACGTAGAATCACCATACCTGTATCCACTCACTATGCCACTACGGGCCTGATGACACAGATTTCATTGCTGAGTGATATTCCATTGTACGTACGTACCACAACTTCTTTATCCATTGTTTGCTCTCTGAGATATTTACCTGGTACTGTAAACGAGATTCTTGTGAACAGAGAGGTCCCAAACTTTGAGGTGGCTGGGTGTTTTTGATTTTAATTTCCCTAAGCTGTAGGACCATAAGTGGAAGTGCCATAGGCTGTGTTGCTTTGTTTCTTACGTGTTTCAGGAAACACATAACACTTCTCCAGAATGGCTGTCGGCAATTTACATCATATGCATCAGCATAATAAGGATCCCTGTTTTCCATTGCCTGTCCTCCGTTTCTGGATTTTACAATTTTTTTAAATGGCCCTTTTGCCCTGGGGGGCACTGAGATTTCATTGTAGTGCAGGTTTATTTACAAGCTTCTTGGTTGGCCAAAAAGTGCGTATGCGTTTTTTCCTGAATATATTTAGGGAAAAAAGCATCCGCACTTTTTGGACAAGTGCATCATTATCGACGTTCTGCCTCTTTTCCTATTCTTTAAGTGCAATTCCAGTTTAACCCTTCAATCGTTTTCCTGAATTTCTGCCCCGCTTTCAAGTCCCCTTTGCAGGCTTACTTCAATATATTTTTGGAGGATAGCTGTCATTTATAACTCTGCAGGTTTGTGAATTACAGTGCCCCTGAGCTCCTTTCTTCAACTCGCTTTCTTGTGAGCTGGGCACAAAACCGCAGGATTGCTTCAGGCACTAATCTCTTTCCAGCAGGGCACGCTGAGTGTTTGGTTAATTCCTCTTCCTGGTGGGAAATGAGCATTACATTTGCCCGTGCAGACACCTACAGCTAGTCTCTCATTGGTTCTCCCTATTCCTGTTCATCTTGCACAGAAATTGCAAGCTGTGCCAAAGAGGAGGTTAAAGGCACTGACTCTCCAAGCGGGGAGAGTGTTAGTAAAGCATCTGGAATGGTGAACCCGAGGACCAGGATACGAAAACTGAGATGCATTTTAAATCGTTTCCCAATCACACGGTGGACGATACTCTGGGTTTCCCATGCATGTTTTAGCTGGAGGAAGAATCCCTTGAACCTGAAGAGTTGGGACCCATGGAATGGGTACCATGCAGTATGACTTCAAAGGGTCTGCATTTGCTCACCAAAACTCACCAATGCTATCAGCCTGAAGTGTCCAGCCTTATGTCTCAACCAGCTGTGGGTGTAGATGTGGTCAATCCCGGTTGCATCACATGCCCTGAGTGAATTGTTTAAGAATTGCTCTCTATTTCACTGTCTTTGTGTTTTGTTTTTGAAATTTATTTTGATAATGGGATTTATCGGATTTTCACTGCTGCGTTTATGCCGCTGTACACACGCTTGATTCTCTTACGGAGACATATAAATCCATGGGTTTTAAGATTCTTCCTAGTCAGGTATATTCCTAGGCGTTGAATATGTGGTGTTGAGTCCATTTCGTTGAGCAAGGAGTAGGTCTTGTCTATTACATATTAGGCTTATGGAACGGTATCTGTGCTAATTTCAGTCTCTGGTTTTATGCAGCACCCCAACGCACCTTTCCCCATAAGCAAGCACTAGTTGGTTTTCTAAATTTGAGACCCTGTTCTGTTTTGTAATTCAGTTCATGTGTAGTCAAGTTTACATTCCGTGTATTAGTGATATCTTATGATGTTTCTTTTTCTGTGTGACGTAGTTCACGTAGAATCACCGTACCTGCATCCACTCACTATGCCGCTACGGGCCTGATGACACAGATTTCATTGCTGAGTGATATTGCATTGTACGTACGTGCCACAACTTCTTTATCCATTTTTTGCTTTCTGGGATATTTACCTGATACTGTAGACGAGCTTCTTGTGAACACAGCCGTCCCAAATATTGGGGTGGCTGTCTGTTTTTGATTTTAATTTCCGTAAGCTATAGGACCATAAGTGGAAGTGCCATAGGCTGTGTTGCTTTGTTTCTTACGTGTTTCAGGAAACACCATACACTTCTCCAGGGTGGCTGCTGGCAATTTACATCCTGCCAATCAGCATAACAAGGCTCCCTGTTCTCCATATCCTCTCCTACCTTTCTGGATTTTACACTTTTTTCAGATGGTCCTTTTACCCAGGGGGCAGTGAGACTTCATTGTAGTGCAGATTTCCTTTACAGGCTTGCTTGGTTGGCCAAAAAGGGCGTATGCGTTTTTTCCTGAATATATTCAGGAAAAAACGCATACGCCCTTTTTGGCCAAGTGCATCATTTTCGACGTTCTGCCTCTTTTCCTATGCTTTCAGGGCAATTCCAGTCTACCCCCTGCAATCGTTTTCCTGAAACTCTGCCCCGCTTTCAAGTCCCCTTCGCAGGCTTACTTCAATATATTTTTGGAGGATAGCTGTCATTTATAACTCTGCAGGTTTGTGAATTACAGTGGCCCTGAGCTCCTTTCTTCAACTTGCTTTCTTGTGAGCTGGGCACAAAACCGCAGGATTGCTTCAGGCCCTAATCTGTTTCCAGCAGGGCACACTGAGCCTTTGTTTAATTCCTCTTCCTGGTGGGCAATGTGTGTTACATTTGCCCGTGCAGACACCTACAGCTAGTCTCTCATTGGTTCTCCCTATTCCTGTTCATCTTGCACAGAAATTGCAAGCTGTGCCAAAGAGGAGGTTAGAGGCACTGACTCTCCAAGCGGGGAGAGTGTTAGTAAAGCATCTGGAATGGTGAACCTGAGGACCAGGATACGAAAACTGAGATGCATTTTAAATCGTTTCCCATTCACACGGTGGACGATACTCTGGGTTTCCCATGCATATTTTAGCTGGAGGAAGAATGCCTTGAACCTGGAGAGTTGGGACCCATGGAATGGGTACCATGCAGTATGACTTCAAAGGGTCTGCATTTGCTCACCGAAACTCACCAATGCTATCAGCCTGAAGTGTCCAGCCTTATGTCTCAACCAGCTCTGGGTGTAGATGTGGTCAATCCCGGTTGCATCACATCCCCTGAGTGAATTATTTAAGAATTGCTCTCTATTTCACTGTCTTTGTGCTTTGTTTTCGAAATTTATTTTGATAATGGGATTTATCGGATTTTCACTGCTGCGTTTCGGCCACTGTACACACGCTTGATTCTCTTATGGAGACATATATATCCATGGGTTTTAAGATTCTTCCTAGTCAGGTATATTCCTAGGCGTTGAATATGTGGTGTTGAGTCCATTTCGTTGAGCAAGGAGTAGGTCTTGTCTATTACATATTTGGCTTATGGAAAGTTATCTGTGCTAATTTCAGTGTCTGGTTTTATGCAGCACCCCAAGGCGCCTTTCCCCATAAGCAAGCACTAGTTGGTTTTCTAAATTTGAGACCCTGTTCTGTTTTGTAATTCAGTTCATGTGTAGTCAAGTTTACATTCCGTGTATTAGTGATATCTTATGATGTTTCTTTTTCTGTGTGACGTAGTTCACGTAGAATCACCGTACCTGCATCCACTCACTATACCGCTACGGGCCTGATGACACAGATTTCATTGCTGAGTGATATTGCATTGTACGTACGTGCCACAACTTCTTTATCCATTTTTTGCTTTCTGGGATATTTACCTGATACTGTAGACGAGCTTCTTGTGAACACAGCCGTCCCAAATATTGGGGTGGCTGTCTGTTTTTGATTTTAATTTCCGTAAGCTATAGGACCATAAGTGGAAGTGCCATAGGCTGTGTTGCTTTGTTTCTTACGTGTTTCAGGAAACACCATACACTTCTCCAGGGTGGCTGCTGGCAATTTACATCCTGGCAATCAGCCTAACAAGGCTCCCTGTTCTCCATATCCTGTCGTACCTTTCTGGATTTTACACTTTTTTCAGATGGCCCTCTTGCCCGGGGGGCAGTGACACTTCATTGTAGTGCAGATTTCCTTTACAGGCTTGCTTGGTTGGCCAAGAAGGGCGTATGCGTTTTTCCTGAATATATTCAGGAAAAAACGCATACGCCCTTTTTGGCCAAGTGCATCATTGTCGACGTTGTGCCTCTTTCCCTATGCTTTCAGGGCAATTCCAGTCTACCCCATGCAATCGTTTTCCTGAAATTCAGCCCCGCTTTCAAGTCCCCTTCGCAGGCTTACTTCAATATATTTTTGGAGGATAGCTGTCATTTATAACTCTGCAGGTTTGTGAATTACAGTGCCCCTGAGCTCCTTTCTTCAACTCGCTTTCTTGTGAGCTGGGCACAAAACCGCAGGATTGCTTCAGGCACTAATCTCTTTCCAGCAGGGCACGCTGAGTGTTTGGTTAATTCCTCTTCCTGGTGGGAAATGAGCATTACATTTGCCCGTGCAGACACCTACAGCTAGTCTATCATTGGTTCTCCCTATTCCTGTTCATCTTGCACAGAAATTGCAAGCTGTGCCAAAGAGGAGGTTAAAGGCACTGACTCTCCAAGCGGGGAGAGTGTTAGTAAAGCATCTGGAATGGTGAACCCGAGGACCAGGATACGAAAACTGAGATGCATTTTAAATCGTTTCCCAATCACACGGTGGACGATACTCTGGGTTTCCCATGCATGTTTTAGCTGGAGGAAGAATCCCTTGAACCTGAAGAGTTGGGACCCATGGAATGGGTACCATGCAGTATGACTTCAAAGGGTCTGCATTTGCTCACCAAAACTCACCAATGCTATCAGCCTGAAGTGTCCAGCCTTATGTCTCAACCAGCTGTGGGTGTAGATGTGGTCAATCCCGGTTGCATCACATGCCCTGAGTGAATTGTTTAAGAATTGCTCTCTATTTCACTGTCTTTGTGTTTTGTTTTTGAAATTTATTTTGATAATGGGATTTATCGGATTTTCACTGCTGCGTTTATGCAGCTGTACACACGCTTGATTCTCTTACGGAGACATATAAATCCATGGGTTTTAAGATTCTTCCTAGTCAGGTATATTCCTAGGCGTTGAATATGTGGTGTTGAGTCCATTTCGTTGAGCAAGGAGTAGGTCTTGTCTATTACATATTAGGCTTATGGAACGGTATCTGTGCTAATTTCAGTCTCTGGTTTTATGCAGCACTCCAACGCAACTTTCTCCATAAGCAAGCACTAGTTGGTTTTCTAAATTTGAGACTGTTCTGTTTTGTAATTCAGTTCATGTGTAGTCAAGTTTACATACTGTGTATTAGTGATATCTTATGATGTTTCTTTTTCTGTGTGACGTAGTTCACGTAGAATCACCGTACCTGCATCCACTCACTATGCCGCTACGGGCCTGATGACACAGATTTCATTGCTGAGTGATATTGCATTGTACGTACGTGCCACAACTTCTTTATCCATTTTTTGCTTTCTGGGATATTTACCTGATACTGTAGACGAGCTTCTTGTGAACACAGCCGTCCCAAATATTGGGGTGGCTGTCTGTTTTTGATTTTAATTTCCGTAAGCTATAGGACCATAAGTGGAAGTGCCATAGGCTGTGTTGCTTTGTTTCTTACGTGTTTCAGGAAACACCATACACTTCTCCAGGGTGGCTGCTGGCAATTTACATCCTGCCAATCAGCATAACAAGGCTCCCTGTTCTCCATATCCTCTCCTACCTTTCTGGATTTTACACTTTTTTCAGATGGTCCTTTTACCCAGGGGGCAGTGAGACTTCATTGTAGTGCAGATTTCCTTTACAGGCTTGCTTGGTTGGCCAAAAAGGGCGTATGCGTTTTTTCCTGAATATATTCAGGAAAAAACGCATACGCCCTTTTTGGCCAAGTGCATCATTTTCGACGTTCTGCCTCTTTTCCTATGCTTTCAGGGCAATTCCAGTCTACCCCCTGCAATCGTTTTCCTGAAACTCTGCCCCGCTTTCAAGTCCCCTTCGCAGGCTTACTTCAATATATTTTTGGAGGATAGCTGTCATTTATAACTCTGCAGGTTTGTGAATTACAGTGGCCCTGAGCTCCTTTCTTCAACTTGCTTTCTTGTGAGCTGGGCACAAAACCGCAGGATTGCTTCAGGCCCTAATCTGTTTCCAGCAGGGCACACTGAGCCTTTGTTTAATTCCTCTTCCTGGTGGGCAATGTGTGTTACATTTGCCCGTGCAGACACCTACAGCTAGTCTCTCATTGGTTCTCCCTATTCCTGTTCATCTTGCACAGAAATTGCAAGCTGTGCCAAAGAGGAGGTTAGAGGCACTGACTCTCCAAGCGGGGAGAGTGTTAGTAAAGCATCTGGAATGGTGAACCTGAGGACCAGGATACGAAAACTGAGATGCATTTTAAATCGTTTCCCATTCACACGGTGGACGATACTCTGGGTTTCCCATGCATATTTTAGCTGGAGGAAGAATGCCTTGAACCTGGAGAGTTGGGACCCATGGAATGGGTACCATGCAGTATGACTTCAAAGGGTCTGCATTTGCTCACCGAAACTCACCAATGCTATCAGCCTGAAGTGTCCAGCCTTATGTCTCAACCAGCTCTGGGTGTAGATGTGGTCAATCCCGGTTGCATCACATCCCCTGAGTGAATTATTTAAGAATTGCTCTCTATTTCACTGTCTTTGTGCTTTGTTTTCGAAATTTATTTTGATAATGGGATTTATCGGATTTTCACTGCTGCGTTTCGGCCACTGTACACACGCTTGATTCTCTTATGGAGACATATATATCCATGGGTTTTAAGATTCTTCCTAGTCAGGTATATTCCTAGGCGTTGAATATGTGGTGTTGAGTCCATTTCGTTGAGCAAGGAGTAGGTCTTGTCTATTACATATTTGGCTTATGGAAAGTTATCTGTGCTAATTTCAGTGTCTGGTTTTATGCAGCACCCCAAGGCGCCTTTCCCCATAAGCAAGCACTAGTTGGTTTTCTAAATTTGAGACCCTGTTCTGTTTTGTAATTCAGTTCATGTGTAGTCAAGTTTACATTCCGTGTATTAGTGATATCTTATGATGTTTCTTTTTCTGTGTGACGTAGTTCACGTAGAATCACCGTACCTGCATCCACTCACTATACCGCTACGGGCCTGATGACACAGATTTCATTGCTGAGTGATATTGCATTGTACGTACGTGCCACAACTTCTTTATCCATTTTTTGCTTTCTGGGATATTTACCTGATACTGTAGACGAGCTTCTTGTGAACACAGCCGTCCCAAATATTGGGGTGGCTGTCTGTTTTTGATTTTAATTTCCGTAAGCTATAGGACCATAAGTGGAAGTGCCATAGGCTGTGTTGCTTTGTTTCTTACGTGTTTCAGGAAACACCATACACTTCTCCAGGGTGGCTGCTGGCAATTTACATCCTGGCAATCAGCCTAACAAGGCTCCCTGTTCTCCATATCCTGTCATACCTTTCTGGATTTTACACTTTTTTCAGATGGCCCTCTTGCCCGGGGGGCAGTGACACTTCATTGTAGTGCAGATTTCCTTTACAGGCTTGCTTGGTTGGCCAAGAAGGGCGTATGCGTTTTTCCTGAATATATTCAGGAAAAAACGCATACGCCCTTTTTGGCCAAGTGCATCATTGTCGACGTTGTGCCTCTTTCCCTATGCTTTCAGGGCAATTCCAGTCTACCCCATGCAATCGTTTTCCTGAAATTCAGCCCCGCTTTCAAGTCCCCTTCGCAGGCTTACTTCAATATATTTTTGGAGGATAGCTGTCATTTATAACTCTGCAGGTTTGTGAATTACAGTGCCCCTGAGCTCCTTTCTTCAACTCGCTTTCTTGTGAGCTGGGCACAAAACCGCAGGATTGCTTCAGGCCCTAATCTGTTTCCAGCAGGGCACGCTGAGCCTTTGTTTAATTCCTCTTCCTGGTGGGCAATGAGCGTTACATTTGCCCGTGGAGACACCTACAGCTAGTCTCTCATTGGTTCTCCCTATTCTTGTTCATCTTGCACAGAAATTGCAAGCTGTGCCAAAGAGGAGGTTAAAGGCACTGACTCTCCAAGCGGGGAGAGTGTTAGTAAAGCATCTGGAATGGTGAACCCGAGGACCAGGATACGAAAACTGAGATGCATTTTAAATCGTTTCCCAATCACACGGTGGACGATACTCTGGGTTTCCCATGCATGTTTTAGCTGGAGGAAAAATGCCTTGAACCTGGAGAGTTGGGACCCATGGAATGGGTACCATGCAGTATGACTTCAAAGGGTCTGCATTTGCTCACCGAAACTCACCAATGCTATCAGCCTGAAGTGTCCAGCCTTATGTCTCAACCAGCTCTGGGTGTAGATGTGGTAAATCCCGGTTGCATCACATGCCCTGAGTGAATTGTTTAAGAATTGCTCTCTATTTCACTGTCTTTGTGTTTTGTTTTTGAAATTTATTTTGATAATGGGATTTATCGGATTTTCACTGCTGTGTTTATGCCGCTGTACACACGCTTGATTCTCTTACGGAGACATATAAATCCATGGGTTTTAAGATTCTTCCTAGTCAGGTATATTACTAGGCCTTGAATATGTGGTGTTGAGTCCATTTCGTTGAGCAAGGAGTAGGTCTTGTCTATTACATATTTGGCTTATGGAAAGTTATCTGTGCTAATTTCAGTCTCTGGTTTTATGCAGCATCCCAATGCACATTTCCCCATAAGCAAGCACTAGTTGGTTTTAAAAATTTGAGACCCTGTTCTGTTTTGTAATTCAGTTCATGTGTAGTTAAATTTACATTCCGTTTATTAGTGATATCTTATGATGTTTCTTTTTCTGTGTGACGTAGTTCACGTAGAATCACCGTACCTGAATCCACTCACTATGCCGCTACGGGCCTGATGACACAGATTTAATTGCTGAGTGATATTGCATTGCACGTACGTGCCACAACTTCTTTATCCATTTTTTGATTTCTGGGATATTTACCTGGTACTGTAGACGAGCTTCTTGGGAAAACAGCTGTCCCAAACTTTGGGGTGGATATCTGTTTTTGATTTTAATTTCCCTAAGCAAGAGGACCATAAGTGCAATTGCCATAGGCTGTGTTCCTTTATTTTTTACGTGTTTCAGGAAACACCATACACTTCTCCAGGGTGGCTGTTGGCAATTTACATCCTCCCAATCAGCATAACAAGGCTCCCTGTTCTGCATATCCTGTCCTACCTTTCTGGATTTTACACTTGTTTCAGATGGCCCTTTTGCCAGGGGGGAAGTGAGACTTCATTGTAGTGCAGATTTCCTTTACAGGCTTGCTTGGTTGGCCAGAAAGGGCGTATGCGTTTTTTCCTGAATATATTCAGGAAAAAACGCATACGCCCTTTTTGGCCAAGTGCATCATTGTCGACGTTGTGCCTCTTTTCCTATGCTTTCAGGGCAATTCCAGTCTACCCCCTGCAATCGTTTTACTGAAATTCTGCCCCGCTTTCAAGTCCCCTTTGCAGGCTTACTTCAATATACTTTTGGAAGATAGCTGTCATTTATAACTCTGCAGGTTTGTGAATTACAGTGCCCCTGAGCTCCTTTCTTCAACTCGCTTTCTTGTGAGCTGGGCACAAAACCGCAGGATTGCTTCAGGCCCTAATCTGTTTCCAGCAGGGCACACTGAGCCTTTGTTTAATTCCTCTTTCTGGTGGGCAATGAGTGTTACATTTGCCCGTGCAGACACCTACAGCTAGTCTCTCATTGGTTCTCCCTATTCCTGTTCATCTTGCACAGAAATTGCAAACTGTGCCAAACAGGAGGTTAAAGGCACTGACTCTCCAAGCGGGGAGAGTGTTAGTAATGCGTCTGGAATGGTGAACCCGAGGACAAGGAAATGAAAACTGAGATCCAATTTAAATCGTTTCCCAATCTCACGGTGTACTATAATCTGTGATTCCCATGCATGTTTTTGCTGAAGGAAAAATCCCTTGAACCTGGAGAGTTGGGACCCATGGAATGGGTACCATGCAGTATGACTTCAAAGGGTCTGCATTTGCTCACCGAAACTCACCAATGCTATCAGCCTGAAGTGTCCAGCCTTATGTCTCAACCAGCTCTGGGTGTAGATGTGGTCAATCCCGGTTGCATCACATGCCCTGAGTGAATTATTTAAGAATTGCTCTCTATTTCACTGTCTTTGTGTTTTGTTTTCGAAATTTATTTTGATAATGGGATTTATCGGATTTTCACTGCTGCGTTTCGGCCGCTGTACACACGCTTGATTCTCTTACAGAGACATATATATCCACGGGTTTTAAGATTCTTCCTAGTCAGGTATATTCCTAGGCGTTGAATATGTGGTCTTGGGTCCATTTCGTTGAGCAAGGAGTAGGTCTTCTCTTTTACATATTTGGCTTATGGAAAGTTATCTGTGCTAATTTCAGTCTCTGGTTTTATGCAGCAGCCCAAAGCACCTTTCCCCATAAGGAAGCACTAGTAGGTTTTCTAAATTTGAGACCCTGTTCTGTTTTGTAATTCAGTTCATGTGTAGTCAAGTGTACATTCCGTGTATTAGTGATATCTTATGATGTTTCTTTTTCTGTGTGACGTAGTTCACGTAGAATCACCGTACCTGCATCCACTCACTATGCCGCTACGGGCCTGATGACACAGATTTCATTGCTGAGTGATATTGCATTGTACGTACGTGCCACAACTTCTTTATCCATTTTTTGCATTCTGGGATATTTACCTGGTACTGTAGACGAGCTTCTTGTGAACACAGCCGTCCCAAATATTGGGGTGGCTGTCTGTTTTTGATTTTAATTTCCGTAAGCTATAGGACCATAAGTGGAAGTGCCATAGGCTGTGTTGCTTTGTTTCCTACGTGTTTCAGGAAACACCATACACTTCTCCAGGGTGGCTGCTGGCAATTTACATCCTGCCAATCAGCATAACAAGGCTCCTTGTTCTCCATATCCTGTCCTACCTTTCTGGATTTTACACTTTTTTCTGATGGCCCTTTTGCCCGGGGGGGCAGTGAGATTTCATTGTAGTGAGGATTTCCTTTACAGGCTTGCTTGGTTGGCCAAAAAGGGTGTATGCGTTTTTTCCTGAATATATTCAGGAAAAAACGCATACGCCCTTTTTGGCCAAGTGCATCATTGTCGACGTTCTGCCTCTTTTCCTATGCTTTCAGGGCAATTCCAGTCTACCCCCTGTAATCGTTTACCTGAAATTCTGCCCCGCGTTCAAGTCCCCTTCCCAGGCTTACTTCAATATATTTTTGGAGGATAGCTGTCATTTATAACTCTGCACGTTTGTGAATTACAGTGCCCCTGAGCTCCTTTCTTCAACTCGCTTTCTTGTGAGCTGGGCACAAAACCGCAGGATTGCTTCAGGCCCTAATCTGTTTCCAGCAGGGCACACTGAGCCTTTGTTTAATTCCTCTTCCTGGTGGGCAATGAGCGTTACATTTGCCCGTGCAGACACCTACAGCTAGTCTCTCATTGGTTCTCCCTATTCCTGTCCATCTTGCACAGAAATTGCAAGCTGTGCCAAACAGGAGGTTAAAGGCACTGACTCTCCAAGCGGGGAGAGTGTTAGTAAAGCATCTGGAATGGTGAACCCGAGGACCAGGATACGAAAACTGAGATGCATTTTAAATCGTTTCCCAATCACACGTGGACGATACTCTGGGTTTCCCATGCATGTTTTAGCTGGAGGAAGAATCCCTTGAACCTGGAGAGTTGGGACCCATGGAATGGGTACCATGCAGTATGACTTCAAAGGGTCTGCATTTGCTCACCGAAACTCACCAATGCTATCAGCCTGAAGTGTCCAGCCTTATGTCTCAACCAGCTCTGGGTGTAGATGTGGTCAATCCCGGTTGCATCACATGCCCTGAGTGAATTATTTAAGAATTGCTCTCTATTTCACTGTGTTTGTGTTTTGTTTTCGAAATTTATTTTGATAATGGGATTTATCGGATTTTCACTGCTGCGTTTCGGCCGCTGTACACACCCTTGATTCTCTTACGGAGACATATATATCCATGGGTTTTAAGATTCTTCCTAGTCAGGTATATTCCTAGGCGTTGAATATGTGGTGTTGAGTCCATTTCGTTGAGCAAGGAGTAGGTCTTGTCTATTACATATTTGGCTTATGGAAAGTTATCTGTGCTAATTTCAGTCTCTGGTTTTATGCAACACCCCAACGCACCTTTCCCCATAAGCAAGCACAAGTTGGTTTTCTAAATTTGAGACCCTGTTCTGTTTTGTAATTCAGTTCATGTGTAGTCAAGTTTACATTCCGTGTATTAGTGATATCTTATGATGTTTCTTTTTCTGTGTGACGTAGTTCACGTAGAATCACCGTACCTGCATCCACTCACTATGCCGCTACGGGCCTGATGACACAGATTTCATTGCTGAGTGATATTGCATTGCACGTACGTGCCACAACTTCTTTATCCATTTTTTGCTTTCTGGGATATTTAACTGATACTGTAGACGAGCTTCTTGTGAACACAGTCGTCCCAAATATTGGGGTGGCTGTCTGTTTTTGATTTTAATTTCCGTAAGCTATAGGACCATAAGTGGAAGTGCCATAGGCTGTGTTGCTTTGTTTCTTACGTGTTTCAGGAAACACCATACACTTCTCCAGGGTGGCTGCTGGCAATTTACATCCTGCCAATCAGCATAACAAGGCTCCCTGTTCTCCATATCCTGTCCTACCTTTCTGGATTTTACACATTTTTCAGATGGCCCTTTTGCCCGTGAGGCAGTGAGACTTCATTGTAGTGCAGATTTTCTTTACAGGCTTGCTTGGTTGGCCAAAAAGGGCGTATGCGTTTTTTCCTGAATATATTCAGGAAAAAACGCATACGCCCTTTTTGGCCAAATGCATTATTGTCGACGTTCTGCCTCTTTTCCTATGCTTTCAGGGCAATTCCAGTCTACCCCCTGCAATCGTTATCCTGAAATTCTGCCCCGCTTTCAAGTCCCCTTCGCAGGCTTACTTCAATATATTTTTGGAGGATAGCTGTCATTTATAACTCTGCAGGTTTGTGAATTACAGTGCCCCTGAGCTCCTTTCTTCAACTCGCTTTCTTGTGAGCTGGGCACAAAACCGCATGATTGCTTCAGGCCCTAATCTGTTTCCAGCAGGGCACACTGAGCCTTTGTTTAATTCCTCTTACTGGTGGGCAATGAGCGTTACATTTGCCCGTGCAGACACCTACAGCTAGTCTCTCATTGGTTCTCCCTATTCCTGTTCATCTTGCACAGAAATTGCAAGCTGTGCCAAAGAGGAGGTTAAAGGCACTGACTCTCCAAGCGGGGAGAGTGTTAGTAAAGCATCTGGAATGGTGAACCCGAGGACCAGGATACGAAAACAGATGCATTTTAAATCGTTTCCCAATCACACGGTGGACCATACTGTGGGTTTCCGATGCATGTTTTAGCTGGAGGAAGAATCCCTTGAACCTGAAGAGTTGGGACCCACGGAATAGGTACCATGCAGTATGACTACAAAGGGTCTGCATTTGCTCACCGAAACTCACCAATGCTATCAGACTGAAGTGTCCAGCCTTATGTCTCAACCAGCTCTGGGTGTAGATGTGGTCAATCCCGGTTGCATCACATGCCCTGAGTGAATTATTTAAGAATTGCTCTCTATTTCACTGTCTTTGTGTTTTGTTTTCAAAATTTATTTTGATAATGGGATTTATCGGATTTTCACTGCTGCGTTTATGCCGCTGTACACATGCTTGATTCTATTACGATGACATATATATCCATGGGTTTTAAGATTCTTCCTAGTCAGGTATATTCCTAGGCGTTGAATATGTGGTGTTGAGTCCATTTCGTTGAGCAAGGAGTAGGTCTTGTCTATTACATATTTGGCTTATGGAAAGTTATCGGTGCTAATTTCAGTCTCTGGTTTTATGCAGCATCCCAACGCACCTTCCCCATAAGCAAGCACTAGTTGGTTTTCAAAATTTGAGACCCTGTTCTGTTTTGTAATTCAGTTCATGTGTAGTTAAATTTACATTCTGTGTATTAGTGATATCTTATGATGTTTCTTTTTCTGTGTGACGTAGTTCACGTAGAATCACCGTACCTGCATCCACTCACTATGCCGCTACGTGCCTGATGACACAGATTTCATTGCTGAATGATATTGCATTGCACGTATGTGCCACAACTTCTTTATCCATTTTTTGCTTTCTGGGATATTTACCTGGTACTGTAGACGAGCTTCCTGGGAACACAGCCGTCCCAAACTTTGGGGTGGCTCTCTGTTTTTGATTTTAATATCCCTAAGGAATAGGACCATAAGTGGAAGTGCCATAGGCTGTGTTGCTTTGTTTCTTACGTGTTTCAGGAAACACCATACACTTCTCCAGGGTGGCTGCTGGCAATTTACATCCCGCCAATCAGCATAACAAGGCTCCCTGTTCTCCATATCCTGTCCTACCATTCAGGATTTTACACTTTTTTCAGATGGCCCTCTTGCCCAAGGGGGGGGGGGCAGTGAGACTTCATTGTAGTGCAGATTTCCTTTACAGGCTTGCTTGGTTGGCCAATAAGGGCGTATGCGTTTTTTCCTGAATATATTCAGGAAAAAACGCATACGCACTTTTTGGCCAAGTGCATCATTGTCAACGTTCTGCCTCTTTTCCTATGCTTTCAGGGCAATTCCAGTCTACCCCCTGCAATCGTTTTCCTGAAACTCTGCGCCGCTTTCAAGTCCCCTTCTCAGGCTTACTTCAATATATTTTTGGAGGATAGCTGTCATTTATAACTCTGCAGGTTTGTGAATTACAGTGGCCCTGAGCTCCTTTCTTCAACTCGCTTTCTTGTGAGCTGGGCACAAAACCGCAGGATTGCTTCAGGCCCTAATCTGTTTTCAGCAGGGCACGCTGAGCCTTTGGTTAATTCCTCTTCCTGGTGGGAAATGAGCGTTACATTTTCCCGTGCAGACACCTATAGCTAGTCTCTCATTGGTTCTCCCTATTCCTGTTCATCTTGCACAGAAATTGCAAGCTGTGCCAAAGAGCAGGTTAAAGGCACTGACTCGCCAAGCTGGGAAAGTGTTAGTAAAGCATCTGGAATGGTGAATCCGAGGACCAGGATACGAAAACTGAGATGCATTTTAAATCGTTTCCCAATCACACGGTGGACGATCCTCTGGGTTTCCCATGCATGTTTTAGCTGGAGGAAGAATCCCTTGAACCTGGAGAGTTGGGACCCATGGAATGGGTACCATGCAGTATGACTTCAAAGGGTCTGCATTTGCTCACCGAAACTCACCAATGCTATCAGCCTGAAGTGTCCAGCCTTATGTCTCAACCAGCTCTGGGTGTAGATGTGGTCAATCCCGGTTGCATCACATGCCCTGAGTGAATTATTTAAGAATTGCTCTCTATTTCACTGTCTTTGTGTTTTGTTTTCGAAAGTTATTTTGATAATGGGATTTATCGGATTTTCACTGCTGCGTTTCGGCCGCTGTACACACGCTTGATTCTCCTACGGAGACATATATAACCATGGGTTTTAAGATTCTTCCTATTCAGGTATATTCCTAGGCGTTGAATATGTGGTGTTGAGTCCATTTCGTTGAGAAAGGAGTAGGTCTTGTGTATTACATTTTTGTCTTATGGAATGTTATCTGTACTAATTTCAGTCTCTGGTTTTATGCAGCACCCCAAGGCACCTTTCCCCATAAGCAAGCACTAGTTGGTTTTTTAAATTTGAGACCCTGTTCTGTTTTGTAATTCAGTTCATGTGTAGTCAAGTTTACATTCCGTGTATTAGTGATATCTTATGATGTTTCTTTTTCTGTGTGACGTAGTTCACGTAGAATCACCGTACCTGCATCCACTCACTATGCCGCTACGGGCCTGATGACACAGATTTCATTGCTGAGTGATATTGCATTGTACGTACGTGCCACAACTTCTTTATCCATTTTTTGCTTTATGGGATATTTACCTGATACTGTAGACGAGCTTCTTGTGAACAGAGCCGTCCCAAATATTGGGGTCACTGTCTGTTTTTGATTTTAATTTCCGTAAGCTATAGGACCATAAGTGGAAGTGCCATAGGCTGTGTTGCTTTGTTTCTTACGTGTTTCAGGAAACACCATACACTTCTCCAGGGTGGCTGCTGGCAATTTACATCCTGCCAATCAGCATAACAAGGCTCCCTGTTCTCCATATCCTGTCCTACCTTTCTGGATTTTACACTTTTTTCAGATGGCCCTTTTGCCCGGGGAGCAGTGAGACTTCATTGTAGTGCAGATTTCCTTTACAGGCTTGCTTGGTGGGCCAAAAAGTGCGTATGCGTTTTTTCCTGAATATATTCAGGAAAAAACGCATACGCCCTTTTTGGCCAACTGCATCATTGTCAACGTTGTGCCTCTTTTCCTATGCTTTCAGGGCAATTCCAGTCTACCCCCTGCAATCGTTTTCCTGAAATTCTGCCCCGCTTTCAAGTCCCCTTCGCAGGCTTACTTCAATATATTTTTGGAGGATAGCTGTCATTTATAACTCTGCAGGTTTGTGAATTACAGTGCCCCTGAGCTCCTTTCTTCAACTCGCTTTCTTGTGAGCTGGGCACAAAACCGCAGGATTGCTTCAGGCCCTAATCTGTTTTCAGCAGGGCACGCTGAGCCTCTGTTTAATTCCTCTTCCTGGTCGGCAATGAGCGTTACATTTGCCCGTGCAGACACCTACAGCTAGTCTCTCATTGGTTCTCCCTATTCCTGTTCATCTTGCACAGAAATTGCAAGCTGTGCCAAACAGGAGGTTAAAGGCACTGACTCTCCAAGCGGGGAGAGTGTTAGTAAAGCATCTGGAATGGTGAACCCGAGGACCAGGATACGAAAACTGAGATGCATTTTAAATCATTTCCCAATCACACGGTGGACGATACTCTGGGTTTCCCATGCATGTTTTAGCTGGAGGAAGAATGCCTTGAACCTGGAGAGTTGGGACCCATGGAATGGGTACCATGCAGTATGACTTCAAAGGGTCTGCATTTGCTCACCGAAACTCACCAGTGCTATCAGCCTGAAGTGTCCAGCCTTATGTCTCAACCAGCTCTGGGTGTAGATGTGGTCAATCCCGGTTGCATCACATGCCCTGAGTGAATTATTTAAGAATTGCTCTCTATTTCACTGTCTTTGTGTTTTGTTTTCGAAATTTATTTTGATAATGGGATTTATCGGATTTTCACTGCTGCATTTCCGCCGCTGTACACACGCTTGATTCTCTTACGGAGACATATATATCCATGGGTTTTAAGATTCTTCCTAGTCAGGTATATTCCTAGGCGTTGAATATGTGGTGTTGAGTCCATTTCGTTGAGCAAGGAGTAGGTCTTGTCTATTACATATTTGGCTTATGGAATGTTATCTGTGCTAATTTCAGTCTCTGGTTTTATGCAGCACCCCAAGGCACCTTTCCCCATAAGCAAGCACTAGTTGGTTTTCTAAATTTGAGACCCTGTTCTGTTTTGTAATTCAGTTCATGTGTAGTCAAGTTTACATTCCGTGTATTAGTGATATCTTATGATGTTTCTTTTTCTGTGTGACGTAGTTCACGTAGAATCACCGTACCTGCATCCACTCACTATGCCGCTACGGGCCTGATGACACAGATTTCATTGCTGAGTGATATTGCATTGTACGTACGTGCCACAACTTCTTTATCCATTTTTTGCTTTCTGGGATATTTACCTGATACTGTAGACGAGCTTCTTGTGAACACAGCCGTCCCAAATATTGGGGTGGCTGTCTGTTTTTCATTTTAATTTCCATAAGCTATAGGACCATAAGTGGAAGTGCCATAGGCTGTGTTGCTTTGTTTCTTACGTGTTTCAGGAAACACCATACACTTCTCCAGGGTGGCTGCTGGCAATTTACATCCTGCCAATCAGCATAACAAGGCTCCCTGTTCTCCATATCCTGTCCTACCTTTCTGGATTTTACACTTTTTTCAGATGGCCCTTTTGCCCAGGGGGCAGTGAGACTTCATTGTAGTGCAGATTTCCTTTACAGGCTTGCTTGGTTGGCCAAAAAGGGCGTATGCGTTTTTTCCTGAATATATTCAGGAAAAAACGCATATGCCCTTTTTGGCCAAGTGCATCATTGTCGATGTTCTGCCTCTTTTCCTATGCTTTCAGGGCAATTCCAGTCTACCCCCTGCAATCGTTTTCCTGAAATTCTGCCCCGCTTTCAAGTCCCCTTCGCAGGCTTACTTCAATATATTTTTGGAGGAGAGCTGTCATTTATAACTCTGCAGGTTTGTGAATTACAGTGCCCCTGAGCTCCTTTCTTTAACTCGCTTTCTTGTGAGCTGGACACAAAACCAAAGGATTGCTTCAGGCCCTAATCTGTTTTCAGCAGGGCACGCTGAGCCTTTGTTTAATTCCTCTTCCTGGTGGGCAATGAGCGTTACATTTGCCCGTGCAGACACCTACAGCTAGTCTCTCATTGGTTCTCCCTATTCCTGTTCATCTTGCACAGAAATTGCAAGCTGTGCCAAACAGGAGGTTAAAGGCACTGACTCTCCAAGCGGGGAGAGTGTTAGTAAAGCATCTGGAATGGTGAACCCGAGGACCAGGATACGAAAACTGAGATGCATTTTAAATCGTTTCCCAATCACACGGTGGACGATACTCTGGGTTTCCCATGCATGTTTTAGCTGGAGGAAGAATGCCTTGAACCTGGAGAGTTGGGACCCATGGAATGGGTACCATGCAGTATGACTTCAAAGGGTCTGCATTTGCTCACCGAAACTCACCAATGCTATCAGTCTGAAGTGTCCAGCCTTATGTCTCAACCAGCTCTGGGTGTAGATGTGGTCAATCCCGGTTGCATCACATGCCCTGAGTGAATTAGTTAAGAATTGCTCTCTATTTCACTGTCTTTCTGTTTTGTTTTTGAAATTTATTTTGATAATGGGATTTATCGGATTTTCACTGCTGCGTTTCGGCCGCTGTACACACGCTTGATTCTCTTACGGAGACATATATATCCATGGGTTTTAAGATTGTTCCTAGTCAGGTATATTCCTAGGCGTTGAATATGTGGTGTTGAGTCCATTTCGTTGAGCAATGAGTAGCTCTTGTCTATTACATATTTGGCTTATGGAATGTTATCTGTGCTAATTTCAGTCTCTAGTTTTATGCAGCACCCCAAGGCGCCTTTCCCCATAAGCAAGCACTAGTTGGTTTTCTAAATTTGAGACCCTGTTCTTTTTTGTAATTCAGTTCATGTGTAGTCAAGTTTACATTCCGTGTATTAGTGATATCTTATGATGTTTCTTTTTCTGTGTGACGTAGTTCACGTAGAATCACCGTACCTGCATCCACTCACTATGCCGCTACGGGCCTGATGACACAGATTTCATTGCTGAGTGATATTGCATTGTACGTACGTGCCACAACTTCTTTATCCATTTTTTGCTTTCTGGGATATTTACCTGATACTGTAGACGAGCTTCTTGTGAACACAGCCGTCCCAAATATTGGGGTGGCTGTCTGTTTTTGATTTTAATTTCCGTAAGCTATAGGACCATAAGTGGAAGTGCCATAGGCTGTGTTGCTTTGTTTCTTACGTGTTTCAGGAAACGCCATACACTTCTCCAGGGTGGCTGCTGGCAATTTACATCCTGCCAATCAGCATAACAAGGCTCTCTGTTCTCCATATCCTGTCCTACCTTTCTGGATTTTACACTTTTTTCAGATGGCCCTTTTGCCCGGGGGGGCAGTGAGATTTCATTGTAGTGCAGATTTCCTTTACAGGCTTGCTTGGTTGGCCAAAAAGGGCGTATGCGTTTTTTCCTGAATATATTCAGGAAAAAACGCATACGCCCTTTTTGGCCAAGTGCATCATTGTCGACGTTGTGCCTCTTTTCCTATGCTTTCAGGGCAATTCCAGTCTACCCCCTGCCATCGTTTTCCTGAAATTCAGCCCCGCTTTCAAGTCCGATTCGCAGGCTTACTTCAATATATTTTTGGAGGATAGCTGTCATATATAACTCTGCAGGTTTGTGAAGTACAGTGCCCCTGAGCTCCTTTCTTCAACTCGCTTTCGTGTGAGCTGGGCACAAAACCGCAGGATTGCTTCAGGCCCTAATCTGTTTCCAACAGGGCACACTGAGCCTTTGTTTAATTCCTCTTCCTGGTGTGCAATGAGCGTTACATTTGCCCGTGCAGACACCTACAGCTAGTCTCTCATTGGTTCTCCCTATTCCTGTTCATCTTGCACAGAAATGGCAAGCTGTGCCAAACAGGAGGTTAAAGGCACTGACTCTCCAAGCGGGGAGAGTGTTAGTAAAGCATCTGGAATGGTGAACCCGAGGACCAGGATACGAAAACTGAGATGCATTTTAAATCGTTTCCCAATCACACGGTGGACGATACTCTGGGTTTCCCATGCATGTTTTAGCTGGAGGAAGAATGCCTTGAACCTGGAGAGTTGGGACCCATGGAATGGGTACCATGCAGTATGACTTCAAAGGGTCTGCATTTGCTCACCGAAACTCACCAGTGCTATCAGCCAGAAGTGTCCAGCCTTATGTCTCAACCAGCTCTGGGTGTAGATGTGGTCAATCCCGGTTGCATCACATGCCCTGAGTGAATTATTTAAGAATTGCTCTCTATTTCACTGTCTTTGTGTTTTGTTTTCGAAATTTATTTTGATAATGGGATTTATCGGATTTTCACTGCTGCATTTCCGCCGCTGTACACACGCTTGATTCTCTTACGGAGACATATATATCCATGGGTTTTAAGATTCTTCCTAGTCAGGTATATTCCTAGGCGTTGAATATGTGGTGTTGAGTCCATTTCGTTGAGCAAGGAGTAGGTCTTGTCTATTACATATTTGGCTTATGGAATGTTATCTGTGCTAATTTCAGTCTCTGGTTTTATGCAGCACCCCAAGGCACCTTTCCCCATAAGCAAGCACTAGTTGGTTTTCTAAATTTGAGACCCTGTTCTGTTTTGTAATTCAGTTCATGTGTAGTCAAGTTTACATTCCGTGTATTAGTGATATCTTATGATGTTTCTTTTTCTGTGTGACGTAGTTCACGTAGAATCACCGTACCTGCATCCACTCACTATGCCGCTACGGGCCTGATGACACAGATTTCATTGCTGAGTGATATTGCATTGTACGTACGTGCCACAACTTCTTTATCCATTTTTTGCTTTCTGGGATATTTACCTGATACTGTAGACGAGCTTCTTGTGAACACAGCCGTCCCAAATATTGGGGTGGCTGTCTGTTTTTCATTTTAATTTCCATAAGCTATAGGACCATAAGTGGAAGTGCCATAGGCTGTGTTGCTTTGTTTCTTACGTGTTTCAGGAAACACCATACACTTCTCCAGGGTGGCTGCTGGCAATTTACATCCTGCCAATCAGCATAACAAGGCTCCCTGTTCTCCATATCCTGTCCTACCTTTCTGGATTTTACACTTTTTTCAGATGGCCCTTTTGCCCAGGGGGCAGTGAGACTTCATTGTAGTGCAGATTTCCTTTACAGGCTTGCTTGGTTGGCCAAAAAGGGCGTATGCGTTTTTTCCTGAATATATTCAGGAAAAAACGCATATGCCCTTTTTGGCCAAGTGCATCATTGTCGATGTTCTGCCTCTTTTCCTATGCTTTCAGGGCAATTCCAGTCTACCCCCTGCAATCGTTTTCCTGAAATTCTGCCCCGCTTTCAAGTCCCCTTCGCAGGCTTACTTCAATATATTTTTGGAGGAGAGCTGTCATTTATAACTCTGCAGGTTTGTGAATTACAGTGCCCCTGAGCTCCTTTCTTTAACTCGCTTTCTTGTGAGCTGGACACAAAACCAAAGGATTGCTTCAGGCCCTAATCTGTTTTCAGCAGGGCACGCTGAGCCTTTGTTTAATTCCTCTTCCTGGTGGGCAATGAGCGTTACATTTGCCCGTGCAGACACCTACAGCTAGTCTCTCATTGGTTCTCCCTATTCCTGTTCATCTTGCACAGAAATTGCAAGCTGTGCCAAACAGGAGGTTAAAGGCACTGACTCTCCAAGCGGGGAGAGTGTTAGTAAAGCATCTGGAATGGTGAACCCGAGGACCAGGATACGAAAACTGAGATGCATTTTAAATCGTTTCCCAATCACACGGTGGACGATACTCTGGGTTTCCCATGCATGTTTTAGCTGGAGGAAGAATGCCTTGAACCTGGAGAGTTGGGACCCATGGAATGGGTACCATGCAGTATGACTTCAAAGGGTCTGCATTTGCTCACCGAAACTCACCAATGCTATCAGTCTGAAGTGTCCAGCCTTATGTCTCAACCAGCTCTGGGTGTAGATGTGGTCAATCCCGGTTGCATCACATGCCCTGAGTGAATTAGTTAAGAATTGCTCTCTATTTCACTGTCTTTCTGTTTTGTTTTTGAAATTTATTTTGATAATGGGATTTATCGGATTTTCACTGCTGCGTTTCGGCCGCTGTACACACGCTTGATTCTCTTACGGAGACATATATATCCATGGGTTTTAAGATTGTTCCTAGTCAGGTATATTCCTAGGCGTTGAATATGTGGTGTTGAGTCCATTTCGTTGAGCAATGAGTAGCTCTTGTCTATTACATATTTGGCTTATGGAATGTTATCTGTGCTAATTTCAGTCTCTAGTTTTATGCAGCACCCCAAGGCGCCTTTCCCCATAAGCAAGCACTAGTTGGTTTTCTAAATTTGAGACCCTGTTCTTTTTTGTAATTCAGTTCATGTGTAGTCAAGTTTACATTCCGTGTATTAGTGATATCTTATGATGTTTCTTTTTCTGTGTGACGTAGTTCACGTAGAATCACCGTACCTGCATCCACTCACTATGCCGCTACGGGCCTGATGACACAGATTTCATTGCTGAGTGATATTGCATTGTACGTACGTGCCACAACTTCTTTATCCATTTTTTGCTTTCTGGGATATTTACCTGATACTGTAGACGAGCTTCTTGTGAACACAGCCGTCCCAAATATTGGGGTGGCTGTCTGTTTTTGATTTTAATTTCCGTAAGCTATAGGACCATAAGTGGAAGTGCCATAGGCTGTGTTGCTTTGTTTCTTACGTGTTTCAGGAAACGCCATACACTTCTCCAGGGTGGCTGCTGGCAATTTACATCCTGCCAATCAGCATAACAAGGCTCTCTGTTCTCCATATCCTGTCCTACCTTTCTGGATTTTACACTTTTTTCAGATGGCCCTTTTGCCCGGGGGGGCAGTGAGATTTCATTGTAGTGCAGATTTCCTTTACAGGCTTGCTTGGTTGGCCAAAAAGGGCGTATGCGTTTTTTCCTGAATATATTCAGGAAAAAACGCATACGCCCTTTTTGGCCAAGTGCATCATTGTCGACGTTGTGCCTCTTTTCCTATGCTTTCAGGGCAATTCCAGTCTACCCCCTGCCATCGTTTTCCTGAAATTCAGCCCCGCTTTCAAGTCCGATTCGCAGGCTTACTTCAATATATTTTTGGAGGATAGCTGTCATATATAACTCTGCAGGTTTGTGAAGTACAGTGCCCCTGAGCTCCTTTCTTCAACTCGCTTTCGTGTGAGCTGGGCACAAAACCGCAGGATTGCTTCAGGCCCTAATCTGTTTCCAACAGGGCACACTGAGCCTTTGTTTAATTCCTCTTCCTGGTGTGCAATGAGCGTTACATTTGCCCGTGCAGACACCTACAGCTAGTCTCTCATTGGTTCTCCCTATTCCTGTTCATCTTGCACAGAAATGGCAAGCTGTGCCAAACAGGAGGTTAAAGGCACTGACTCTCCAAGCGGGGAGAGTGTTAGTAAAGCATCTGGAATGGTGAACCCGAGGACCAGGATACGAAAACTGAGATGCATTTTAAATCGTTTCCCAATCACACGGTGGACGATACTCTGGGTTTCCCATGCATGTTTTAGCTGGAGGAAGAATGCCTTGAACCTGGAGAGTTGGGACCCATGGAATGGGTACCATGCAGTATGACTTCAAAGGGTCTGCATTTGCTCACCGAAACTCACCAGTGCTATCAGCCAGAAGTGTCCAGCCTTATGTCTCAACCAGCTCTGGGTGTAGATGTGGTCAATCCCGGTTGCATCACATGCCCTGAGTGAATTATTTAAGAATTGCTCTCTATTTCACTGTCTTTGTGTTTTGTTTTCGAAATTTATTTTGATAATGGGATTTATCGGATTTTCACTGCTGCATTTCCGCCGCTGTACACACGCTTGATTCTCTTACGGAGACATATATATCCATGGGTTTTAAGATTCTTCCTAGTCAGGTATATTCCTAGGCGTTGAATATGTGGTGTTGAGTCCATTTCGTTGAGCAAGGAGTAGGTCTTGTCTATTCCATATTTGGCTTATGGAATGTTATCTGTGCTAATTTCAGTCTCTGGTTTTATGCAGCACCCCAACGCACCTTTCCCCATAAGCAAGCACTAGTTGGTTTTCTAAATTTGAGACCCTGTTCTGTTTTGTAATTCACTTCATGTGTAGTCAAGTTTACATTCCGTGTATTAGTGATATCTTATGATGTTTCTTTTTCTGTGTGACGTAGTTCACGTAGAATCACCGTACCTGCATCCACTTACTATGCCGCTACAGGCCTGATGACACAGATTTCATTGCTGAGTGATATTGCATTGCACGTACGTGCCACAACTTCTTTATCCATTTTTTGCTTTCTGGGATATTTACCTGATACTGTAGACGAGCTTCTTGTAAACACAGCCGTCCCAAATATTGGGGTGGCTGTCTGTTTTTGATTTTAATTTCCGTAAGCTATAGGACCATAAGTGGAAGTGCCATAGGCTGTGTTGCTTTGTTTCTTACGTGTTTCAGGAAACACCATACACTTCTCCAGGGTGGCAGCTGGCAATTTACATCCTGCCAATCAGCATAACAAGGCTCCCTGTTCTCCATATCCTGTCCTACCTTTCTGGATTTTACACTTTTTTCAGATGGCCCTTTTGCCCGGGGGGGGGGGCAGTGAGATTTCATTGTAGTGCAGATTTCCTTTACAGGCTTGCTTGGTTGGCCAAAAAGGGCGTATGCCTTTTTTCCTGAATATATTCAGGAAAAAACGCATACGCCCTTTTTGGCCAAGTGCATCATTGTCGACGTTGTGCCTCTTTTCCTATGCTTTCAGGGCAATTCCAGTCTATCCCCTGCAATCGTTTTCCTGAAATATGCCCCGCTTTCAAGTCCCCTTCGCAGGCTTACTTCAATATATTTTTGGAGGATAGCTGTCATTTATAACTCTGCAGTTTTGTGAATTACAGTGCCCCTGAGCTCCTTTCTTCAACTCGCTTTCTTGTGAGCTGGGCACAAAACCGCAGGATTGCTTCAGGCCCTAATCTGTTTCCAGCAGGGCACACTGAGCCTTTGTTTAATTCCTCTTCCTGGTGGGCAATGAGCGTTACATTTGCCCGTGCAGACACCTACAGCTAGTCTCTCATTGGTTCTCCCTATTCCTGTTCATCTTGCACAGAAATGGCAAGCTGTGCCAAACAGGAGGTTAAAGGCACTGACTCTCCAAGCGGGGAGAGTGTTAGTAAAGCATCTGGAATGGTGAACCCGAGGACCAGGATACGAAAACTGAGATGCATTTTAAATCGTTTCCCAATCACACGGTGGACGATACTCTGGGTTTCCCATGCATGTTTTAGCTGGAGGAAGAATGCCTTGAACCTGGAGAGTTGGGACCCATGGAATGGGTACCATGCAGTATGACTTCAAAGGGTCTGCATTTGCTCACCGAAACTCACCAATGCTATCAGCCTGAAGTGTCCAGCCTTATGTCTCAACCAGCTCTGGGTGTAGATGTGGTCAATCCCGGTTGCATCACATGCCCTGAGTGAATTATTTAAGAATTGCTCTCTATTTCACTGTCTTTGTGTTTTGTTTTCGAAATTTATTTTGATAATGGGATTTATCGGATTTTCACTGCTGCGTTTCGGCCGCTGTACACACGCTTGATTCTCTTACGGAGACATATATATCCATGGGTTTTAAGATTCTTCCTAGTCAGGTATATTCCTAGGCGTTGAATATGTGGTGTTGGGTCCATTTCGTTGAGCAAGGAGTAGGTCTTGTCTATTACATATTTGGCTTATGGAAAGTTATCTGTGCTAATTTCAGTCTCTGTTTTTATGCAGCACCCCAAGGCACCTTTCCCCATAAGCAAGCACTAGTTGGTTTTCTAAATTTGAGACCTGTTCTTTTTTGTAATTCAGTTCATGTGTAGTCAAGTTTACATTCCGTGTATTAGTGATATCTTATGATGTTTCTTTTTCTGTGTGACGTAGTTCACGTAGAATCACCGTACCTGCATCCACTCACTATGCCGCTACGGGCCTGATGACACAGATTTCATTGCTGAGTGATATTGCATTGTACGTACGTGCCACAACTTCTTTATCCATTTTTTGCTTTCTGGGATATTTACCTGATACTGTAGACGAGCTTCTTGTGAACACAGCCGTCCCAAATATTGGGGTGGCTGTCTGTTTTTGATTTTAATTTCCGTAAGCTATAGGACCATAATTGGAAGTGCCATAGGCTGTGTTGCTTTGTTCCTTACGTGTTTCAGGAAACACCATACACTTCTCCAGGGTGGCTGCTGGCAATTTACATCCTGCCAATCAGCATAACAAGGCTCCCTATTCTCCATATCCTTTGTACCTTTCTGGATTTTACACTTTTTTCAGATGGCCCTTTTGCCCGGGGGGGCAGTGAGATTTCATTGTAGTGCAGATTTCCTTTACAGGCTTGCTTGGTTGGCCAAAAAGGGCGTATGCGTTTTTTCCTGAATATATTCAGGAAAAAACGCATACGCCCTTTTTGGCCAAGTGCATCATTGTCGACGTTGTGCCTCTTTTCCTATGCTTTCAGGGCAATTCCAGTCTACCCCCTGCAATCGTTTTCCTGAAATTCAGCCCCGCTTTCAAGTCCCCTTCGCAGGCTTACTTCAATATATTTTTGGAGGATAGCTGTCATTTATAACTCTGCAGGTTTGTGAAGTACAGTGCCCCTGAGCTCCTTTCTTCAACTCGCTTTCTTGTGAGCTGGGCACAAAACCGCAGGATTGCTTCAGGCCCTAATCTGTTTCCAGCAGGGCACACTGAGCCTTTGTTTAATTCCTCTTCCTGGTGGGCAATGAGCGTTACATTTGCCCGTGCAGACACCTACAGCTAGTCTCTCATTGGTTCTCCCTATTCCTGTTCATCTTGCACAGAAATTGCAAGCTGTGCCAAACAGGAGGTTAAAGGCACTGACTGTCCAAGCGGGGAGAGTGTTAGTAAAGCATCTGGAATGGTGAACCCGAGGACCAGGAAACGAAAACTGAGATGCATTTTAAATCATTTCCCAATCACACGGTGGACGATACTCTGGGTTTCCCATGCATGTTTGAGCTGGAGGAAGAATGCTTTAAACCTGGAGAGTTGGGACCCATGGAATGTGTACCATGCAGTATGACTTCAAAGGGTCTGCATTTGCTCACCGAAACTCACCAATGCTATCAGCCTGAAGTGTCCAGCCTTATGTCTCAACCAGCTCTGGGTGTAGATGTGGTCAATCCCGGTTCCATCACATGCCCTGAGTGAATTATGTAAGAATTGCTCTCTATTTCACTGTCTTTGTGTTTTGTTTTCGAAATTTATTTTGATAATGGGATTTATCGGATTTTCAGTGCTGCGTTTCGGCCGCTGTACACACGCTTGATTCTCTTACGGAGACATATATAACCATGGGTTTTAAGATTCTTCCTATTCAGGTATATTCCTAGGCGTTGAATATGTGGTGTTGAGTCCATTTCGTTGAGCAAGGAGTAGGTCTTGTGTATTACATTTTTGTCTTATGGAATGTTATCTGTACTAATTTCAGTCTCTGGTTTTATGCAGCACCCCAAGGCACCTTTCCCCATAAGCAAGCACTAGTTGGTTTTTTAAATTTGAGACCCTGTTCTGTTTTGTAATTCAGTTCATGTGTAGTCAAGTTTACATTCCGTGTATTAGTGATATCTTATGATGTTTCTTTTTCTGTGTGAC
Source organism: Phocoena phocoena (assembly GCF_963924675.1). Classification (NCBI taxonomy): domain Eukaryota; kingdom Metazoa; phylum Chordata; class Mammalia; order Artiodactyla; family Phocoenidae; genus Phocoena; species Phocoena phocoena. Next base: position 1,945 of record NW_027077771.1, on the reverse strand, counting down.
GCAGTTCACGTAGAATCACCGTACCTGCATCCACTCACTATGCCGCTACGGGCCTGATGACACAGATTTCATTGCTGAGTGATATTGCATTGTACGTACGTGCCACAACTTCTTTATCCATTTTTTGCTTTATGGGATATTTACCTGATACTGTAGACGAGCTTCTTGTGAACACAGCCGTCCCAAATATTGGGGTGGCTGTCTGTTTTTGATTTTAATTTCCGTAAGCTATAGGACCATAAGTGGAAGTGCCATAGGCTGTGTTGCTTTGTTTCTTACGTGTTTCAGGAAACACCATACACTTCTCCAGGGTGGCTGCTGGCATTTACATCCTGCCAATCAGCATAACAAGGCTCCCTGTTCTCCATATCCTGTCCTACCTTTCTGGATTTTACACTTTTTTCAGATGGCCCTTTTGCCCGGGGGGCAGTGAGACTTCATTGTAGTGCAGATTTCCTTTACAGGCTTGCTTGGATGGCCAAAAAGGGCGTATGCATTTTTTCCTGAATATATTCAGGAAAAAACGCATATGCCCTTTTTGGCCAAGTGCATCATTGTCGACGTTCTGCCTCTTTTCCTATGCTTTCAGGGCAATTCCAGTCTACCCCCTGCAATCGTTTTCCTGAAATTCTGCCCTGCTTTCAAGTCCCCTTCACAGGCTTACTGCAATATATTTTTGGAGGATAGCTGTCAATTATAACTCTGCAGGTTTGTGAATTACAGTGCCCCTGAGCTCCTTTCTTCAACTCGCTTTCTTGTGAGCTGGGCACAAAACCGCAGGATTGCTTCAGGCCCTAATCTGTTTCCAGCAGGGCACACTGAGCCTTTGTTTAATTCCTCTTCCTGGTGGGCAATGAGCGTTACATTTGCACGTGCAGACACCTACAGCTAGTCTCTCATTGGTTCTCCCTATTCCTGTTCATCTTGCACAGAAATTGCAAGCTGTGCCAAAGAGGAGGTTAAAGGCACTGACTCTCCAAGCGGGGAGAGTGTTAGTAAAGCATCTGGAAGGGTGAACACGAGGACCAGGATACGAAAACTGAGATGCATTTTAAATCGTTTCTCAATCACACGGTAGACGATACTCTGTGTTTCCCATGCATGTTTTAGCTGGAGGAAGAATGCCTTGAACCTGGAGAGTTGGGACCCATGGAATGGGTACCATGCAGTATGACTTCAAAGGGTCTGCATTTGCTCACCGAAACTCACCAGTGCTATCAGCCTGAAGTGTCCAGCCTTATGTCTCAACCAGCTCTGGGTGTAGATGTGGTGAATCCCGGTTGCATCACATGTCCTGAGTGAATTATTTAAGAATTGCTCTCTATTTCACTGTCTTTGTTTTCGAAATTTATTTTGATAATGGGATTTATCGGATTTTCACTGCTGCATTTCGCTCGCTGTACACACGCTTGATTCTCTTACGGAGACATATATATCCATGGGTTTTAAGATTCTTCCTAGTCAGGTATATTCCTAGGCGTTGAATATGTGGTGTTGGGTCCATTTCGTTGAGCAAGGAGTAGGTCTTGTCTATTACATATTTGGCTTATGGAAAGTTATCTGTGCTAATTTCAGCCTCTGGTTTTATGCAGCACCCCAAGCCACCTTTCCCCATAAGCAAGCACTAGTTGGTTTTCTAAATTTTACACCCTGTTCTGTTTTGTAATTCAGTTCATGTGTAGTCAAGTTTACATTCCGTGTATTAGTGATATCTTATGATGTTTCTTTTTCTGTGTGACGTAGTTCACGTAGAATCACCGTACCTGCATCCACTCACTATGCCGCTACGGGCCTGATGACACAGATTTCATTGCTGAGTGATATTGCATTGTACGTACGTGCCACAACTTCTTTATCCATTTTTTGCTTTCTGGGATATTTACCTGATACTGTAGACGAGCTTCTTGTGAACACAGCCGTCCCAAATATTGGGGTGGCTGTCTGT
>NW_027077770.1:300000-506347 GCF_963924675.1 Phocoena phocoena | reverse complement strand
AGCGTACCTCAACCGTACCCGATTCCTAACCCTCGCCCGTGCACTAAACCTAAACCGCACGCCAAGACGAACCCGGACGCGAACACGTACGCCGACCCTGCCCCGTGTCGTGCACTCAAGTCTATGCTCCGCTCTGCCCACTCCACTCTGCCCATTCCCTACTCCTGACCGTAACCCTTACCCCCTCTGGACCCTAACACATACGCCACCCCAGACCCGTGTCCTACACTCACCTGGATCCTCCGCTGCGCCCATTCCCTAATGCTGACCAGAACCCTTACCCTTACCCTTACCCAAAGTGGACCCTAACACGTACCCTTACCCCCTCTGGACCCTAACACATACGCCGACCCTGCCCCGTGTCGTGCACTCCCCTGTAGCCTCCGCTCTGCCCAGTCCACCCTGCCCATTCCCTAATCCTGACCAGAACCCTTACCCTTACCCAAAGTGCACCCTAACACGTACCCTTACCCCCTCTGGACCCTAACACATACGCCACCCCAGACCCGTGTCCTACACTCACCTGGATCCTCCGCTCTGCCCACTCCACCCTGCCCATTCCCTAATGCTGACCAGAACCCTTACCCTTACCCAAAGTGGACCCTAACACGTACCCTTACCCCCTCTGGACCCTAACACATACGCCGACCCTGCCCCGTGTCGTGCACTCCCCTGTAGCCTCCGCTCTGCCCAGTCCACCCTGCCCATTCCCTAATCCTGACCAGAACCCTTACCCTTACCCAAAGTGCACCCTAACACGTACCCTTACCCCCTCTGGACCCTAATACATACGCCACCCCAGACCCGTGTCCTACACTCACCTGGATCCTCCGCTCTGCCCACTCCACCCTGCCCATTCCCTAATGCTGACCAGAACCCTTACCCTTACCCTTACCCAAAGTGGACCCTAACACGTACCCTTACCCCCTCTGGACCCTAACACATACGCCGACCCTGCCCCGTGTCGTGCACTCCCCTGTAGCCTCCGCTCTGCCCAGTCCACCCTGCCCATTCCCTAATGCTGACCAGAACCCTTACATTACCCAAAGTGGATCCTAACACGTACCCTTACCCCCTCTGGACCCTAACACATACGCCGACCCTGCCCCGTGTCGTGCACTCACCTGTAGCCTCCGCTCCGCTCATTCCCTCATCCTGACTGCAACCCTTACCCTTACCCGTGTCGTACACTCCCCTGTAGCCTCCGCTCTGCCCAGTCCACCCTGCCCATTCCCTAATCCTGACCAGAACCCTTACCCTTACCCAAAGTGCACCCTAACACGTACCCTTACCCCCTCTGGACCCTAACACATATGCCACCCCAGACCCGTGTCCTACACTCACCTGGATCCTCCGCTCCGCCCATTCCCTAATGCTGACCAGAACCCTTACATTACCCAAAGTGGATCCTAACACGTACCCTTACCCCCTCTGGACCCTAACACATACGCCACCCCAGACCCGTGTCCTACACTCAGCTGGATCCTCCGCTCCGCCCATTCCCTAATGCTGACCAGAACCCTTACCCTTACCCTTACCCAAAGTGGATCCTAACACGTACCCTTACCCCCTCTGGACCCTAACACATACGCCGACCCTGCCCCGTGTCGTGCACTCACCTGTAGCCTCCGCTCCGCTCATTCCCTCATCCTGACTGCAACCCTTACCCGTGTCGTACACTCCCCTGTAGCCTCCGCTCTGCCCAGTCCACCCTGCCCATTCCCTAATCCTGACCAGAACCCTTACCCTTACCCAAAGTGGACCCTAACACATACCCTTACCCCCTCTGGACCCTAACACATACGCCGACCCTGCCCCGTGTCGTGCACTCACCTGTAGCCTCCGCTCTGCCCAGTCCACCCTGCCCATTCCCTAATGCTGACCAGAACCCTTACCCTTACCCTTACCCAAAGTGGACCCTAACACGTACCCTTACCCCCTCTGGACCCTAACACATACGCCGACCCTGCCCCGTGTCGTGCACTCACCTGTAGCCTCCGCTCCGCTCATTCCCTCATCCTGACTGCAACCCTTACCCTTACCCGTGTCGTACACTCCCCTGTAGCCTCCGCTCTGCCCAGTCCACCCTGCCCATTCCCTAATCCTGACCAGAACCCTTACCCTTACCCAAAGTGGACCCTAACACACACCCTTACCCCCTCCGGACCCTAACACATACGACACCCCAGACCCGTGTCCTACACTCACCTGGATCCTCCGCTCTGCCCACTCCACTCTGCCCTTTCCCTAAACCTGACCATAACCCTTACCCCCTCTGGACCCTAACACATACGCCAACCCAGACCCGTGTCCTACACTCACCTGGATCCTCCGCTCCGCCCATTCCCTAATGCTGACCAGAACCCTTACATTACCCAAAGTGGATCCTAACACGTACCCTTACCCCCTCTGGACCCTAACACATACGCCACCCCAGACCCGTGTCCTACACTCACCTGGATCCTCCGCTCCGCCCATTCCCTAATGCTGACCAGAACCCTTACCCTTACCCTTACCCAAAGTGGACCCTAACACGTACCCTTACCCCCTCTGGACCCTAACACATACGCCGACCCTGCCCCGTGTCGTGCACTCACCTGTAGCCTCCGCTCCGCTCATTCCCTCATCCTGACTGCAACCCTTACCCTTACCCGTGTCGTACACTCCCCTGTAGCCTCCGCTCTGCCCAGTCCACCCTGCCCATTCCCTAATCCTGACCAGAACCCTTACATTACCCAAAGTGGATCCTAACACGTACCCTTACCCCCTCTGGACCCTAACACATACGCCACCCCAGACCCGTGTCCTACACTCACCTGTATCCTCCGCTCTGCCCACTCCACCCTGCCCATTCCCTAATCCTGACCAGAACCCTTACCCTTACCCAAAGTGGACCCTAACACACACCCTTACCCCCTCTGGACCCTAACACATACGCCACCCCAGACCCGTGTCCTACACTCACCTGGATCCTCCGCTCTGCCCACTCCACCCTGCCCATTCCCTAATCCTGACCAGAACCCTTACCCTTACCCAAAGTGGACCCTAACACACACCCTTACCCCCTCTGGACCCTAACACATACGCCACCCCAGACCCGTGTCCTACACTCACCTGGATCCTCCGCTCTGCCCACTCCACTCTGCCCTTTCCCTAAACCTGACCATAACCCTTACCCCCTCTGGACCCTAACACATACGCCACCCCTGATCCATGCTGTACACTCACCCGGATCCTCCGCTCCGCCCATTCCCTAATGCTGACCAGAACCCTTACCCTTACCCTTACCCAAAGTGGACCCTAACACGTACCATTACCCCCTCTGGACCCTAACACATACGCCGACCCTGCCCCGTGTGGTGCACTCCCCTGTAGCCTCCGCTCTGCCCAGTCCACCCTGCCCATTCCCTAATCCTGACCAGAACCCTTACCCTTACCCAAAGTGGACCCTAACACGTACCCTTACCCCCTCTGGACCCTAACACATACGCCGACCCTGCCCCGTGTCGTGCACTCACCTGTAGCCTCCGCTCCGCTCATTCCCTCATCCTGACTGCAACCCTTACCCTTACCCGTGTCGTACACTCCCCTGTAGCCTCCGCTCTGCCCAGTCCACCCTGCCCATTCCCTAATCCTGACCAGAACCCTTACCCTTACCCAAAGTGGACCCTAACACATACCCTTACCCCCTCTGGACCCTAACACATACGCCGACCCTGCCCCGTGTCGTGCACTCACCTGTAGCCTCCGCTCTGCCCAGTCCACCCTGCCCATTCCCTAATGCTGACCAGAACCCTTACCCTTACCCCCTCTGGACCCTAACCCATACGCCAACCCAGACCCGTGTCCTACACTCACCTGGATCCTCCGCTCTGCCCACTCCAACTCCTAAGTTGGCTGAACAAATGTGGGGCGGGGTGAAACTGGACCTCACAGCGCCACTGCACATCTCCTTTCTGGACCTTAAAGGTCATTAAAATCTGTAACACTTCCAATACTGGTGCTCAGGCGGACAAGCACAGAGGCAGGAGGCCTGGGGACAATCAACATCACCTGGAGGCTGCTGGGGAGAAGTTCTGACCCTCGCCCCTGGGTATGAGGGCTCCTAACTCAGCACTCAGCAGTTACAGAAGAAGGGTCTGCACCCTCAGCACTCCAAGAATGAGGAAGGGGACAAAAGGCAGAAGAGGGGTTTGTCCCAGGCAAAGCCCCTTAAAAATCCCTGGGAGATTAAAATAGAATCTGGGCAATAAAATAAAGTCTAACCATTTTTATCCTTTGTGCTTTGTCTAATTTCACGTGCTCCTAGGTTCCCGCATACAGACGTTCCACACCCGGCACTTCAGACCAGATTTCCTAGTGCAGAATGGCTGGGTCGACACATCAGCTCCTGGGGCCCACTGTAGACTCCGCGATATAGAGCCTGAGCTGCAGCCAACCGGGCCCTCGAGAGTTCCACCGCTTCCCTCCCACTGACTCTGACAGGATCTCTACACAGGAGCCCAGCCCACAGCCCACAGGGTAGCACATGCTCTCACCTCTCCATGCTCTGATCAAAATATAAAGTTTTCTTTGCTTCTGAACCAAACTCAGTCTCAATCTGTTGGCTTCAATGACACTGGAATGGGGTATACTTGTTGCGTTCCACTCTGGAGGATCAGTAACAGAAATTGAGAACATTGTAACTTCAAAGAACAGATGTGTGAGCCAAACTGTAATTAACATACAACAGTGTATAAGGCTCGGGTAAAATAAGATATTTCTAACATTTCCATTTGATATTTCCATCACTTTATTATAAGCAAGTTCAGTGAAAAGGTTTGTCTTATTTGTCAGGTCAATATTAGAGAAACGAAGAGATTTCTTTCCAAAGATGTACATCTAATAATCTTGGTTAAGGCTTCAATCTTGTTTTAAATGCTTTTCCATTGAAAATGATACCTTTCTTTCAGCTCCCCCATTTCTGAGAAGTATAAAATCTTATAATTTACTATTACCAAAGGGGAAAGGTGGGAGGAGGGATAAACTAACAGTTTGGGATTAACACATATACACTGCTATGTATAAAATCGATCATCAACAAGGAACTACTGTATAGCACAGGGAACTACACTCAATATTTTGCAATAACCTATAAGGGGAAATAATCTGAAAAAGAATAGATATTTTTATTGACATCATCTATCAATGACAGTTAAAATGGAACCTAAGGGAAGCCGGTGGTGAGTCCTTCTGACCCTGAAGACTTCAATCATCTAAAGTTTGGACTCTGCCTACTTCCCAAGGCCCTTAATGAACATATGTGTAGCCGTGGCTTAAAAAACTCCCCAGTTTGGGTTGCGGACAGACATTGATTTTGAAAAAGCCCTGGTGTTCTCTTCACATGAATGGGACCCTTCCTACAGCTAAAACATGCCTGTCACACCCAGAGGACGGTATACCGTCTGATCGGGAAGAGTCTGGAAAAGGCATCTCATCTCCTCACCTCCTGGTGCTCGGGTTCACCCCTCCAGCGTCTTTACTAACAGTCTCCCCACTTGGAGATGTCAGCACTGTCAACATCCTGTTGTGTACAGTTTGGAATTTGTCCAGAGGATGAAGCGGAAGGAGGAGGAACAATGAGAGACAAGTCCTAGGTGTTCGGACAGGCACATGTCACTCTAATTTCCAATCAGGAAGACGAATTGACCAAAGACTAGGTTTGCCCATGGAAACAGAATAGGGCTTGAGGAAATCCCGCTGCTTTGTGGCCACTTCCCATAAACACAAGTTGAAAAATGGAACTCAGGGGCACTAAAATTCACGAAACTGCATAGCTGAAAATATCTATCACTGAAAAATGTCTTGAGGAAAGTCACAGAAAAGGACTTGTAAGCAACAGAGAATGGCAGGAAAGGGATTGGAAGAGGTAGAAAGGACTCGCCATTAAGCTCAAGGAAAGGGGCTGAACATCGCCAACATTGCAGATGGCCCAAAAGGGTGTATGCGTCTTTTTCTGTATATATTCAAGAAAAGGGCATGCACATTTTTAACCAACCAAACATGTGGGAACTGGAAATCAATACTACAAAAGATATCACTTTGCATCAGTCAGAAGAGCCGTCCTCATAAAGTGTAAACACCAGAAATGCAGAACAGGGCAAGGAGTAAAGGGAGCCCTGTGAGGTTTATAGTAGAAATGTATATTGCCAACGGTCACTCTGGAGAAGTGTATTGTGTTTACTAAAGCATCTAAAAAATGAGCTAAAGAGCACAGGGCACTTGCACTCATGGACGTATATCTTGGGAAAAACAAAAATCGAGAGGACACAGGCACCCCAATGTTTACCGCCTCTCTGTTTAAAAGATACTCAACTAGGATATAACTTAAATGTCTCTGGAGGGAAAAAATGGATAGAGATGTGGTACTTATGTAGAGTGGAATATTACTCAGCCTGGAAACCAATGAAATATGGCCATTTGTAACAACTCCAGAGGAGTTACGTATGATCATACAAAGTCACATAATACTAAAAGAAAAAGACATAAGATATCACTAATACATGCAATGTAAACTTGGTTATGCATGAACGGAATTACAAAACAGAACAGGGTCTCAAATTTAGAAAACCAACTTATGCTTACTTATGGGGAAAGGTGAGTTGGGGTGCTTCCTAAAACCAGATATTGAAATTAGCACACATACCGTTCCATAACCCAGATATGTAATAGACAAAGCCTACTCCTTGCTCAACGAAATGGACTCAACACCCCATATTCAACGCCTAGGAATATACCTGACCGGGAAGAATCTTAAAACCCATGGATATATATGTCTCTGTAAGAGAATCAAGCATGTGTACATCGGCATAAATGCAGCAGTGAAATTCCGATAAATCCCATTATCAAAATAAATTTCCAAAATAAAACACAATGACAGTGAAATAGGGAGCAATTCTTAAATAAGTCACTAAGGGTTGTGATGCAACCTGGAGTTACCACATCTACCCCCAGAGCTCGGTGAGACATAAGGCTGGACACTTCGGGCTGATAGCATTGGTGGGATTCAGTGAGCAAATGCAGACCGTTAGAAGTCATACTGCATGGGACCCATTCCATGGGTCCCAACTCTCCAGGTTTAAGGGATTCTTCCTTCAGCTAAAACATGCATGAGAAACCCAGAGTATGGTCCACCGTGTGATTAGGAGACGTTTTTAAATGCATCTCAGTTTACGTCCCCTGGTACTCGGGTTCACCATTCCAGACGCTTTACAAACACTCTCCCCATTTGGAGAGTCAGTGCCTTTAACCTCCTGTTTGACACAGTTTGCCATTTCTACGCAAGATGAAAAGGAATAGGCAGAACCAATGAGAGACTGGCTGTAGGTGTCTACACGGGCAAATGTAACGCTCATTTCCCACCAGGAAGAGGAATTAACCAAAGGCTCAGCGTGCCCTGCCGGAACCAGATTAGAGCCTGAAGCAATCCTGAGGTTTTGCGGCCAGCTCACAAGAAAGCCAGTTGAAGAAAGGAGTTCAGGGGCACTGTAATTCACAAACCTGCAGAGTTATAAATGACAGCTCTCGTCCAAAAATATATTGAAGTAAGTCTGCAAAGAGGACTTGAAAGCGGGGCAGAATTTCAGGAAAACGATTTCAGGGGGTAGACTGGAATTGCACTTAAAGCATACGAAAAGAGGGAGAACGTCGACAATGATGCACTTGGCCCAAAAGGGCGAATGCGGTTTTTCCTGAATATATTCAGGCAAAAACGCATACGCCCTTTTTGGCCCACCAAGCTAGCGCGTAAAGGAAATCTGCACTACAATGAAGTCTCACTGCCCCCCGGTCAAAACGGCCATCTGAGAAAAGTGTAAAATCCAGAAAGGCAGGATAGGCCATGGAGAACAGCGAGCCTTGTTATGCTGATGGGCGGGATGTAAAATGCCAAAATCCACTCTGGAAAAGTTTATGGTGTTTCCTGAAACACGTATGAAACAAAGCAACACAGCCTATGTCACATCCACTTATGGACCTGTAGCTTAGGGTAAGTAAAATCAAAAACACAGAGCCACCCGAAACTTTGGGATGGCTCTGTTTACAAGAACCTCGTCTACGGTACAAGTTAAATATCCCAGAAAGCGAAAAATGGATAAAGAAGTTGTGGTACGTACGTACAATGGAATATCACTCAGCCATGAAATCTGTGTCCTCAGGCCCATAGCGGCACAGTGAGTGGATTCAGGTACGGTGATTCTACGTGAAATAAGTCACACAGAAAAAGAAACATCATAAGTTATCACTAATACACGGAACGTACACTTGACTACACATGAACTGATTTACAAAAGAGAACAGGGTCTCAAATTTAGAAAACCAACTTTTGCTTGCTTATGCGGAAAGGTGAGATGGGGTGCTGCGTAAAACCAGAGATTGAAATTAGCACAGATACCATTCCATAAGCCAAATATGTAATAGAGAAGACCTACTCCTTGCTCAACGAAATGGACTCAACACCCCGTATTCAATGCCTAGGAGTATACCTGACTAGTAACAATCTTAAAACCCATGGATTTATATGTCTCCATAAGAGAATCCAGCGTGTGTACAGCAGCATAAACGCAGCAGTGAAAATCCGATAAATCCCATTATCAAAATAAATTTGAAAAACAAAACACAATGAGAGTGAAATAGAGAGCAATTCTGAAATAATTCACTCAGGGCTTGTGATGCAACCTGGATTTACCACATCTACACCCAGAACTGGGTGAGACATAAGGCTGCACACTTCGGGCTGATAGCATTGATGAGGTTCGCTGAGCAAATGCAGACCCTTTGAAGTCATACGGCATGGTACCCATGCCATAACTCCCAACTCTCCAGGTTCAAGGGATTCTTCCTTCAGATAAAACATGCATGAGGAACCCAGGGTATGGTCCACCGTGTGATCGCGAAACGTTTTTAAATGCATCTCAGAATTCATCCCCTGGTAATCGATTTCACAATTTCAGACGCTTTACTAAATCTCTCCCCACTTGGAGAGTCAGTGCCTTTAACCTCCTGTTTGGCACAGTTTGCAACTTCTGCAGAAGATGAATAGGAATACGGAGAACCAATGAGAGATTAGATGTAGGTGTCTGCAGGGGCAAATTTAACGCACATTTACCACCAGGAAGAGGAATTAACCAAAGGCTCACCATGCCATGCCGGAACCAGATTAGGGCCTGAAGCAATCCTGCGGTTTTGCAGCTAGCTCACAAGAAAGTAATTTGAAGAAAGGGGCTCTGGTGCACTGTAATTCACAAACCTGCAGAGTTATAAATGACAGCTATCGTCGAAAAATATATTGAAGTAAGGCTGCGAAGAAGACTTGAAATCGGGGCAGAATTGCAGGGATTCGATTTCAGGAGTTAGCCGGGAGTTGCTCTTAAAGCATAGGAAAAGAGACAGAACCTCGACAATGATGTACTTGGACAGAAAGGGCATACGCGTGTTTTCCAGGGCCCTCATTAACAAGGGGAGGTTGTTTCCAGCACACTTTAGTGGGCAAGAGAGGGCCCACGTCACCAGGGCGATGTTTGCCATCCAGGCAGGAATGAGCTAACATCAGAGGGCCCACCTCACAAAAGGGTGAGGTAACCAGCAAGGATCAGTCTCTCACCAGAGGGCCCACATCACCAAGGGGATGGGAACCTGGCAGGAGTGTCATCACACCAGTGGGCGCACATCAGAAAATGTGGGGAGCCCAGCAGTTAGGACCTGACGCAAGAAGGCCCTCATCACCTAGGACAGGAGGTTCCCAGCAGGCTCCAACTGGCACCAGAGTGCCGACGTCACCGAGGCAACGGAAGCAAGCCAGGCAGGAATTAACTCACAGAGAGGGCCCACCTCACAGAAGGGTGAGGAACCCAGCCAGTAAAAGTCTCTCACCAGTGGGCCCACATCACCAAGGGGATCGGAAACAGGCAGGAGTGTCCTCACACCAGTGTGTCCAAATCGTAGAAAGGTGAGGAACCTGGAACATGTGGCCTAAACCAGAGGACACACATCTCCAAGGGGCTCGGAGTGAGGCAGGCAGGAGTAGCCTCACAACACAGGGCCCATATAATAAAAAAGGAGAGAAATCCAGCAGTTGGAACCTCCCAGCAGGCGGCCAAGAGCACCGAGTCTCTGCGATCCAGGCCGCAGTGAACTCACAGCAGAGGGCCCACATCATGAAACTGTGAGCAACCCAGGCGTTGGGACCTCAGAGCAGAAGGCCCACATCCCCATGGGGACGGGAACCTGGCAGGAGTGTCCTCGCACCAGTGGGCGCACATCGGAAAATGTGGGGAACCCAGCAGTTAGGTCCTAACACCAGAGGGCCCTCATTACCGTGGGGAGGAGACTCCCAGCAGGTTCCAACTGCTACCAGAGGGCCGACGTCACCAAGGCGACTTGTGCCAGCCAGGCAGGAATTACCTCATAGCAGATGGCCCACCTCACAGAAGTGTGAGGAACACAACCAGCATCACACTCTCCCCAGAGGGCCCACATCACCAAGGGGATGGGAACCAGGCAGGAGTGTCCTAAGACCAGTGGCGTGACATCAACGAAAGGTGAGTAATCAGGCACATGTGGGATCAAACAAGGGGACACACATCATGAAGGGTCTGGGAGTGAGGCATGCAGGAGTAGACTCACAACAGAGGGCCTATAGAATAAAAAAGGTGAGGAATCCAGCAGCTGGAACCTCCCAGCAGGTGGCCAGGAGCAGGGAGGCTATGGGATCCAGGACTGAGTGAACTCACAAGAGAGGGCCCTCATCATGAAACTGTGAGCAACACAGCCCTTGGGACCTCAGAGCTGAAGGCCCACATTCCCGTGTGGTTGGGAACCTGGCAGGAGTGTACTCGCACCACAGGGTGCACATCAGAAAATTTGGGAGCCCAGGAGTTAGGGCCTGACGCCAGAGGGCCCTCATTACCGAGGGGAGGAGACTCCAAGCATGCACCAACTCCCAACTGAGGGCACACTTGGCCAAGGTAACGTTTGCCAGCCAGGCAGTAGTGACCTCACACGAGAGGGCCTACCTCACAGAAGCTTGAGGTACCCAGCCAGGTTAAGGCTCTCACCAGAGGGCCCACATCACCAAGGGGATCGGAACCAGGCAGGAGTGTCCTCACACCAGCGTGGTCACATCATAGAAAGGTGAGGAACCCAGCACATGTGGCCTAAACCAGAGGACCCACATGTCCAAGAGTCTCGGAGTGAGAAAGGCAGGAATAGCCACACAACACATGGCCCTTAGAATAAAAAAGGGGAGGAAACCAGCAGTAGGAACCTGCCAGCAGGCGGCCCAGAGCATCGAGTCTAAGGGATTCAGGCCACAGTGAACTCACAGCAGAGGGCCACATCATGAAACTGTGAGCAACCCAGACGTTGGGACCTCAAAGTACAAGGCCCACATTCCCTTAGGGATGGGAACATGGCAGGAGTGTCATCGCACCACTTAGCACGTATCAGAAAATGTGGGTACCCAGCACTTAGGGCCTGACGCCAGAAGGCGCTCATAACCGAGGGAAGGATGCTCTCAGCAGGCTCCAACTGCCACCAAAGTGCCGACGTCGTCGAGGTGTGTGCAAGCCAGGCAGGAGTGACCACAGAGCAGAGGGCCCACCTCAGAGAAGTGTGAGGGACCCAATCAGGATCAGACTCTCACCAGAGGGCCCACATCACCAAGGGGATGGGAACCAGGCAGGAGGGTCCTCACACCAGTGGGGCCACATCAGGGAAAGGTGAGGAATCGAGCACATGTGGGCTCAAACAAGGGGACACACATCACGAAGAGGCTGAGAGTGAGGCATGCAGGAGGAGACTCACAACAGAGGGCCCATAGAATAAAAAAGTGAGGAAACCAGAAGTAGGAACCTCCAAGCAGGCGGCCCAGAGCACCGACGCTATGGGATACAGGCCGGAGTGAACTCACAGCAGAGGCCACACATCCTGAAACTGTGAGCAACCCAGACGTTGGGACCACAGAAGAGAAGGCACACAACCCCATGGGGATGGGAACCTGACAGGAGTCTCATCGCACCAGTGGGCGCACATCAGAAAATGTGGGGAGCCCAGCAGTTAGTGCCTGACGCAACAGGGCCCTCATCACCGAGGGGAGGAGGGTCCCAGCAGGCTGCAACTGATACCAGAGGGCCGACGTTGCCAAGGCGGGGTGTGCCAGCAGGCAGGAGTGACCTCAGAGCAGAGGGCCCACCTCACAGAAGTATGATGAACCCAGCTAGGATCAGACTCTCACCTGTGGGCCCACATCACCAAGTGGATGGGAACCAGGCAGGAGTGTCCTCACACCAGTGGGGCCACATCAGCGAAAGGTGAGGAACCCAGCACACGTGGCCTCAAACCAGAGGACACACATCAACAAGGGGCTGGGAGTGAGGCAGGCAGGAGGAGCCTCAAAGCAGAGGGCCCATAAAATAAAAAAAATTGAGCAATCTGGCGAATGCAACCTCCCAGCAGGTGGCCAGGAGCAGCGAGCCTATGGGATCCAGGCCTGAGTGAACTCACACCAGAGGGCCCACATCCTGACACTGTGAGCAACCCAGCCATTGGTACCTCAGAGCAGAAGTTCCACATCCGCATGGGGATCGGAACCTGGCAGGAGTGTCATCACCCCAGTGAGCGCACATCAGAAAATGTGGGGAGCCCAGCTCTTAGGGCCTGACTTCAAAGGGCCCTCATCACCAAGGGGAGGAGGCTCTCAGCACGCTCCAACTGCAACCAGAGGGCACATGTGGCCACGGTGAAGTGTGCCAACCAGGCAGAATTGACCTCACAGCAGAGCGCCCATCTCCCATAAATGTGAGGAATCCAGCCACGATCAGACTCTCAACAGAGGGCCCACATCACCAAGGGGTTGGGAACCAGGCAGGAGTGTCCTCACACCACTGGGGCCCCATCACTAAAAGGTGAGGCAAACGGCACATGTGGCCTCAAACCAGAGGACCTCCATCAACAAGGGGCTCGCAGTGAGGCAGGCAGGAGGAGCCTCACAACACAGGGACCGAAGAATAAAAATGGTGAGGAATCCTGCAGTTGGAACCTCTCAGCAGGCGGCCCAGAGCACAGAGACTATGGGATCTAGGCCTGTGTGAACTAACACCAGGGAGCCAACATCATGAAACTGTGAGCAACCCAGGAGTTGGGACAAGAGAACAGAAGGCACACATCCCCATGCGGATGGGAACCTTACAGGAGTGTCCTGGCATCACTGGGCTCACATCAGAAAACGTGGTGAGCCCAGCAGTAAGAGCCTGACGCCAGAGCGCCCTCATCACCTTGGAGAGGACATTCCCAGCAGGCTCCAACTGCCATCAGAGGGTCGACGTCACCAATTAAACGGGTGCAAGCCAGGCAGGAATTACCTCACAGAGAGGGCCCACCTCACAGAAGGGTGAGGATCCCAGCCAGGATCAGACTCTCACCAGAGGTCCCACAACACCAAGGGGATGGGAACTAGGCAGGAGTGTCCTCACACCAGTGGGGCGACATTATCGAAAGGAGAGTGACCCAGCACACGTGGCCTCAAACATGAGGACACACATCAGCAAGGGGCTGGGAGTGAGGCAGGCAGGAGGAGCCTCAAAACTGAGGGCCCAAAGAATAGAAAAGTTGAGGAATCCTGCAGTTGGAACCTCCCAGCAGGCGGCAAGGAGCAGCGAGGCTATGGGATCCAGGACTGAGTGAACTCACAAGAGAGGGATCTCATCATGAAACTGTGAGCAACCCAGCCGTTGGGACCACAGAGCAGAAGGCCCACATTCCCATGAGGTTGGGAACCTGGCAGGAGTGTACTCACACCACAGGACACACGTCAGAAAATTTTGGGAGCCCAGGAGTTAGGGCCTGACGCCAGACGGCCCTCACTACCGAGGGGAGGAGACTCCCAGCAGGCACCAACTGCCAACTGAGGGCCCACGTCGCCAAAGTGCCGTGCGCCAGCCAGGCAGCTTTGACCTCAGTGTAGAGGGCTACGTCACAGGAGGGTGAGGAAACCAGCCGGTATAAGACTCTCACCAGAGGGCCCACATCACCAAGGGGATCGGAACCAGGCAGGAATGTCCTCATACCAGTGTGGCCAAATCACAGAAAGGTGAGGAACCCGGAACATGTGGCCTAAACCAGAGGACCCACATCTCCAAGGGGCTCGGAGTGAGGCAGGCAGGAGTAGCCTCTCAACACAGGGCCCAAAGAAGAAAACATGTGAGGAATCCAGCAGTCGGACCCTCCGAGCAGGCAGCCCAGAGCACCGAGTCTATACGATCCAGGCCACAGTGAACTCACAGCAGAGGGCCCCACATCATGAAACTGTGAGCAACCCAGCCGTTGGGACCACAGAGCAGAAGGCCCACATTCCCATGAGGTTGGGAACCTGGCAGGAGTGTACTCACACCACAGGACACACGTCAGAAAATTTTGGGAGCCCAGGAGTTAGGGCCTGACGCCAGACGGCCCTCACTACCGAGGGGAGGAGACTCCCAGCAGGCACCAACTGCCAACTGAGGGCCCACGTCGCCAAAGTGCCGTGCGCCAGCCAGGCAGCTTTGACCTCAGTGTAGAGGACTACGTCACAGAAGGGTGAGGAAACCAGCCGGTATAAGACTCTCACCAGAGGGCCCACATCACCAAGGGGATCGGAACCAGGCAGGAATGTCCTCATACCAGTGTGGCCAAATCACAGAAAGGTGAGGAACCCGGAACATGTGGCCTAAACCAGAGGACCCACATCTCCAAGGGTCTCGGAGTGAGGCAGGCAGGAGTAGCCTCTGAACACAGGGCCCAAAGAATAAAACATGTGAGGAATCCAGCAGTCGGAACCTCCGAGCAGGCGGCCCAGAGCACCGAGTCTATACGATCCAGGCCGCAGTGAACTCACAGCAGAGGGCCCACATCATGAAACTGTGAGCAACCCAGCCGTTGGGACCTCAGAGCAGAAGGCCCACATCCCCTTGGGGATGAGAACTTGGCAAGAGTGTTCTCGCACCACTTAGCACCTATCAAAACATGTGCGTACCCAGCTGTTATGGCCTGACACCAGAGGGCCCTAATGACCGAGGGGAGGAGGCTCCCAGCAGGTTCCAACTGCCACCAAAGAGACGAGGTCAACAAGGCGTGGTGTGCCAGCCACGCAGGAGCGACCTCAGAGCAGAGGGCCCACCTCACAGAAGGGTGAGGATCCCAACCAAGATAAGACTCACCAGAGGGCCCACATCACCAAGGGGTTGGGAACCAGGCAGGAGTGTTCTCACACCAGTGGGCCCACATCATCAAAAAGTGAGGGACCCAGCACAAGTGGATTCAAACCAGAGAACACACATCACCAAGGGGCTGGTGGTGAGGCAGGCAGGAGGAGCCTCACAACAGAGAGCCCAAAGAATAAAAAAGGTGTGGAAACCAGCAGTTGGAACCTCCCAGCAGGCAGCCAAGAGCACCGAGTCTATTAGATCCATGCCGGAGTGAACTCAGATCAGAGGGCCCACATCATGAAACTGTGAGCAACCCAGCCGTTGGGAGCACAGAGCAGAAGGCCCACATCCCCATGGGGACAGGAACCTGGCAGGAGTGTCCTCGCACCAGTGGGCGCACATCAGAAAATGCGGGGAGCCCAGCAGCTGGGCCTGACGCCAGAGGGACTTCATCACCATGGGCAGGAACCTCCCGGCAGGCTCCAACTGGTACCAGAGGGCCAACGTCGCCAAGGTGACTTGTCCCAGCCAGGCAGGAATTACCTCATAGCAGAGGGCCCACCTCACAGAAGTGTGAGGAACACAACAAGCATCCGACTCTCTCCAGAGGGCCCACATCACCAAGGGGATGGGAACCAGGCAGGAATGTCCTCACACCAGTAGGGCGACTTCAGCGAAAGGTGAGGAATCCAGCACGTGTGGGCTCAAACAAGAGGACACACATCACGAAGGGGCTGGGAGAGAGGCATTCAGGAGGAGACTCACAACAGAGGGCGCATAGAATAAAAAGGTGAGGAAACCAGAAGTTGGAACCTCCAAGCAGGCGGCCCAGAGCACCGACTCTATGGGATACAGGCTGGAATGAACTCACAGCAGAGGGCCCACATCCTGAAATTGTGAGCAACCCAGACTTTGGGACCACAGAAGAGAAAGCCCACAACCCCATGGGGATGGGAACCAGGCAGGAGTCTCATTGCACCAGTGGGCGCACATCAGAAAATGTGGGGAGCCCGGCAGTTAGGGCCTGATGCAAGAGGGCCCGCATCACCGAGGGGAGGAGGGTCCCAGCAGGCTCCAACTTCTACCAGAGGGCCAACGTTGCCAAGGCGGCGTGTGCCAGCAGGCAGGAGTGACCTCAGAAGAGAGGGCCCACCTCACAGAAGTACGAGGAACCCAACTAAGATCAGATTCTCACCAGTGGGCCCACATCACCAAGGGGATGGGAACCATGCAGGAGTGACCTCACACCAGTAAGGCCACATTGCTAAAAGGTGAGGCAACCGGCAAATGTGACCTCAAACCAGAAGACCTACGTCCACAAAGGGCTCGCAGTGAAGCACGCAGGAGTAGCCTCACAACACAGGGACCGAGGAATAAAAATGGTGAGGAATCCAGCAGTTGGAACCTCCCAGCAGGCGGCCCAGAGCACCCAGTCTTGAGATCCAGGCTGCAGTGAACTTACAGCAGAGGGCTCACATCATGAAACTGTGAGCAACCCAGCCGTTGGGAACTCAGAGCAGATTGCCAACATCCCCATGGGGATAGGAACTTGGCAGGAGTTTCCTCGCACAACTTAGCACTATCAGAAAATGTGGGTACCTAGCAGTTAGGGCCTGACGCCAGAGGGCCCTCATCACCGAGGGGAGGAGGCTACCAGCACGTTCCAACTGCCACCAGAGGGCCGACTTCACCAAGGCGGGGTGAGTCAGCTAGGCAGGAGTGAACTCAGCGCAGAGAGCCCACCTCACGGAAGTGTGAGGAACCCAACCAGGATCAGATTCTCACCAGAGGGCCCACATCACCAAGGGGATGGGAAACAGGCATGAGTGTCCTCACACCAGTGGGGCCGCTTCAGCGAAAGTTCAGGAACCCAGCACATGTGGGCTCAACAAGGGGAAACACATCACGAAGGGGCTGGGTGTGAAGCATGCAGGAGACTCAAAACAGAGGGCCCATAGAATAAAAAATGTGAGGAATCCAGCAGTTGGAACCTCCAAGCAGGCAGCCCAGAGCACCGACGCTATGGGATAGAGGCTGGAGTGAACTCAAAGCAGAGGACCCACATCATGAAACTGTGAGCAACTCAGTCGTTGGGACCACAGAACAGAAGGCTCACATGCCCATGGGGATGGGAAACTGGCAGGAGTGTCTTCGCACCACTGGGCGCACATCAGAAAATTTTTGGAACCCAGGAGTTAGGGCCTGTGGCCAGAGTGCCCTCATTACCAGGGGGAGAAGACTAACAGCAGGCGCCAACTCCCAAGTGAGGGTCCACGTCACCAAGGTGATGTGTGCCAGACAGGCAGGATATACCTCACAGCAGAGGGCCCACCTCACAGAAGGGTGAGGAACCCAGCCAGGATCAGACTCTCACCAGAGGGCCCACATCACCAAGGGGATGGGAACCAGGCAGGAGTGTCCCCACACCAGTGGGGCCACATCACTAAAAGGTGAGGAAACTGGCACATATGGCCTCAAACCAGAGGAACTACATCACGAAGGGGCTGGGAGTGAGGCAGGCAGGAGGAGCCTCACAACACAGAGCCCAAAGAATAAAAATGGTGAGGAATCCTGCAATTGGAACCTCCCAGCAGGCAGCCCAGAACACAGAGGCTAATGGATCTAGGACTGAGTGAACTAACACCAGGGAGCCAACATCATGAAACTGTGAGCCACCTCAGCGTTGGAACCTCAGAGCAGAAGGCGCACAACCCATGGGGATGGGAACCTTACAGGAGTGTCCTGGCATTACTGGGCTCACATCGGAAAACGTGAGGAACCCAGCAGTTAGAGTCTGAACCCACAGGGCCCACATCACCGAGGAGAGGAGGCTCCCAGCAGGCTCCAACTGCCACCAGAGGGCCGACATCACCAAGGCGACGGGAGCAAGCCAGTCAGGAGTTACCTCACAGCAGAGGGCCCACCTCAGAGAAGGGTGAGGAACCCAGCCAGAGTCAGATTCCCACCTGAAGGCCCACATCACCAAGGGGATGGGAACCAGGCAGGAGTGTCGCCACACCAGTGGGGCCACATCAGAAAAAGATGAGGAACCCAGCACATGTGACCTCAAACCAGTGGACACACATCACCAAGTTGCTGGGAGTGAGGCAGGTGTCTGGACGGGCACATTTAACTGCAGTTACCCACCAGGAATAGGAATTAACCAAAGGCTCAGCGTGCAGTGCCGCAACCAGATTAAGGCCTGAAGCAAACCTGCGGTTTTCTGGCTAGCTTACAAGGAAGGGAGTTAAGAAAGGAAATCAGGGGCACTGTAATTCACAAACCTGCAGAGTTATAAATGACAGCTATTGTCAAAAATATATTGAAGTAAGACTGCAAAGAGGACTTGAAAACGAGGCAGAATTGCAGGAATCAGATTTCAGGAGGTAGATGGGAATTGCATTTAAAGCATATGAAAAGCGGCAGATCTTTGACAGTGATGCACTTAGACAAAAAGTGCGTATACATTTTTTCCTTTATATATTCAGGAAAAGACGCATATGCCCTTTTTGGCTAACCAAGCACTAAAGCAATGGAAATCCGCACTATAATGAAGTCTCATTTCGCATTCATCAAAAGGGGCATCTAAAAAAAGTGTAAAAACCAGAAACACAGGACATGCCATGGAGAACAGGGAGCCTTGTTATGGTGATGGGCGGGATGTAAGTTGCCAACATACACTCTGGAGATGTTTATGGTGTATCCTGAAACATCTAAAAAACAAAGCTACAGAGCCTAGGGCCCTTCCACTTATGGCCGTACAGCTTAGGAAAATTACAATCAACAAGACACAGCCAACACAAAATTTAGGGCTGCTGTGTTTACAAGAACCTCGAGTCCAGTACAAATTAAATATCCCAGAAAGAAAAAATGGATAAAGAAGTTGTGCTACTTACGTACAATGGAATATCACTCAGCAATGAAATCTGTGTCATCAGGCCTGTAGCAGCAAATTGAGTGGATTTAAGTACGATGATTCTAAGAGAAATACGTAACACAGAGAAAGATAATTATCATAAGATATCACTAATAGAGGGAGTGTAAACTTGGCTACACATGAACTGAATTACAAAACCGAACAGTGTCTCACATTTAGATAAATTACTTATGCTTGCTTAAGGGAAAAGTTGAGTTGGGGTGCTGTATAAAACCAGAGATTGAAATTAGCACAGACACCGTTCCATAAGCCGAATACGTAATAGAGAAGATCTACTCCTTGCTCTACGAAATAGACTCAACCATGGGGTATCTCCTCACACCTGTTAGAATGGGCATCATCAGAAAATCTACAAACAACAAATGCTGGAAAGGGTGTGGAGATAAGGAACCCTCTTCCACTATTGTTGGAATGTAAATTGATACAGTCACTGTGGAGAACATTATGGAGTTTCTTATCAAACTAACAATAGAATTACCATATGATACAGCAATCCCACTACTGGGCATATACCCAGACAAAACCATAAATCAAAAAGAGACATTCACCGCAATGTTCATTGCATCACTATTTACAATATCCAGGTAATGGAAGCAACCTAAATGCCCACAGACAGATGAATGCATAAAGAGGTGGTACATATATAAAATGGAATCTTACTAAGCCAAAAAAAGGAATGAAATTGGGGCATTTGTAGAGACGTTGACGGATCTAGAGACTGTCATACAGAGTGAAGTCAGTCAGAGAAAAACAAATCTTGTATATTAATGCATGTATGTTGAACTAGAAAAATTGTACAGATGAACCGTTTTGGAAGGCAGAAACAGAGCAACAGATGTAGACAACAAATGTATGGACACCAAGGGGGGGAAAGCTGTTGGGAGGATGGTGGTGGGAGGAGTTGAGAGATTGGGATTGGCATGTATACATTTATATGTATAAAATAGATAACCAAAAAGAACCTGCTGTATAAAATATAATTCAAAATTAAAATAATAAAATTTAAAAAAGTAAAACAGAAAAAATATTCTTCCCTTCACATACATGTATTTATATGAATAAATTATTTCCATGCTTATATCTGTAAATACAAAAAAGAGGAATAAAATCTACCTTGAACCAAAAACGAAAAAAAGAAAAAAAAAAAAAAAAACAGAACCCACCAGTTATACAGAGGAAAACCGTATCAGGGCACTTGCTCCAGTTGTAAACAATTCTGAAGTTGGTCAGTGGTGGGGAATCATCTCCCATTCAGCCAGCAGGCCCCACGCAACAAGCCTCCTCATTGCAAAGGCTGGGGAACCGTGCCGAGGCATCTGTGAGTAAACGTGGGCCGAGGCCCAGGCCAGCTGCTGCTGAAATGTTCCCACCCTTCCCAGGTAAAACACCTGAATATGTACAAGGACTTGAAAGCCTAGAGGAAGGGCCATGGAGCCACACGAGCGACAGCATGCCAGCCGACTTGGTGCCTGCAGGCCAGCCAGGATGGTCCTGGCCCTGGATGCTCTTCTGGAAGCTTTCCATTTCCCTGCCTGAGATACCCCTGTTGTCCCGGCCCCCACTGCTTTCTTCCTTCCTCACCTCTGCCCAGGGAGAAATTCCAGCGGCAGGTATGGTGACACATCCTCTTCTTTAGCAGGTGGCATCTTGGCAACTGCTGCAGAAAGACCAGCAGAGCCCCACTCACACTGGGACACCCACAAAGCCGTGGCCTCTCACTCCCTCCCACCAGCCCAGCCCCGAGACTGCTGACAGGGCAGAGAAAATGGCGTCAGGCACAGCTACAGGGGCTCTTGCTGCCTGGAGCGGTGTTTATATTGATCTCAACCTAGGCACACCTGGGGAGGGCTGGCCGGCACGGTCAGGCTTCCCAGGCCAGCCAATAATCACCCCTCAGGGGCTCACAGTTGCAGAAAATGGAACTTGCTGAATCAGCCACGTCCAGGGAACAGGTGTGGGCTCCTGAGAGTCAGGATAGACAAGGAGCTACAGCACTGGCTTGTTTTCTAATCATATTATCTGGCCCATGAGTGAGAGACAACTTCAAGAAAACCCTCTCCTAATGAGAGGAACTCAGGGGTCAGGGAGAGGAGGGGTGGGTGGTGGGTGGAGACAGAGGCCTGGTGCCCCGGGTGCAGTGGAAGTCTCTGGAAGACCAGGTGGAGGGAGGCCGCACAGAGTGATTCCCAAGATCACAGAACCTGTCGGAGCTGCTGTTATTTAGTTCAAGTCTTGCTCTGAGGTGATCTGTGTCAGATCTGAGCGACAGGTGAGCTGGGGGTGCTCTGCAATATGGGCTATGTGCACGGTTCCTCTGTGCCCAGCCCTGCCACGGTACCTGCAAGGGTAGCTCTGTATCCTGGGAGGGGCCTGACCACGAGAGCCCCATGGGCTGCAGGGTACCTGCCCAGGGAAACCCATACCCTGGGAGGGGCCTGACCACGAGAGCCCCATGGGCTGCAGGGTACCTGCCCAGGGAAACCCATACCCTGGGAGGGGCCTGACCACGTAAGCCCTGTGGGCTGGGGTGGGGGTGGTGTACCTGCCCAGGTGAGCTCCATATCCTGGGATTGGCTTGACCTCGGGAGTCCCATGGGCTGCAGGGGACCTGCCCGGGGAACCCCATATCCTGGGAGGGCCTGACCACGAGAGCCCCTTGGGCTGCTGGAGTCCTGGTAAAGGATCCCAGGACAGTCAGTGAAGCCACCGAGGATATACCTCCAGTAGTTCCTAATTCCTACACCCTGCTGTTCATTCTACCAACCACCAGGACTTGGTATTCTGTATTAGTCTTCAATGATGCCTTCTTTTGTATTCCATTAGTCCCAGAGTCACAAGACATTTTGGCTTGTGAGTGGCAGGCCTCAACATACAACTGAAACAATACTTCCGGGCCATCTTGCACCAAGGGTTCAAAAATTCCCACACCATCTTTGGGGAAAGCTCAGCTAAAGACCTAAAAGTTCTACCTCTGGAAAAGGAAACACTCCTTCAATATTCAGACGACATTCTGATCGCCAGCCCTACTAAGGAGGCCTCTGAACTACCAAGCCAACAAAGGATAGAAGTTGTCCAAGAAAAAGCTCAAATATCACAGACTACGGTGACCTGCCTGGGCTTCATTCTCACAGAAGGTCGGAGAAGCCCATCCCAGGAAAGGGAACAAACAATTTACAGCCTTACCCATTTCTAAAACTAGAAGACAGCTTAGGGGTTCCTGGGGAGGCCACGGTTTGCTCCTTCTGGGTCCCTAACTACAGTCTACTAGCTGGGCCTCTATATGAAACACTGAAAGGAAAAGATGATGATCCTTTTGAACAGAATTCAGAAGTGGCCTTTCAAGAATGGAAAGAGCAGTCAATTCAGACCCTTGCCCTGGAACTCCCTAATTTAGCGAAACCCTTTGACCTTTACATTCCTGGTGAAAGGTGAATCGCCATTGGAGTATTAGTGCAAAAACTGGGACCACTTGAAATGGAACAATGCAAGAATGCCATCCAGGTAAGATAAACTACGGTCACCAAAGGGCTTGGCCCACCGCCACATCTGGCCAAGATACTGGCAGTATCTAAAAACATGGAAATCAGCAGCCCAAAAGGCCACCTCCCTCCTAAGGGAAAAGGACCCCACGTGGTGATCCTAACCCCCAACCATGCCCTGAAGTTGCAGTGTTTGCTCCGTGGGCACACCAACCTCGAGTGAGGAGGCCCTCCAACTCCAACCTCCAGAGAGATAGCCGGGGGCAACGAGGCACCATGACGACTCGTGTGACCATAACTTGACCTGGAGTTTCTCTCATAACACAACAAGAGTGTGCCCCAAAAGAGTATACTACTGCTTGCAGGACTTACTGCACCCAGAGGGGAGCTAATAATCTTGGCGGGGGAACCGTATATCACGCTGTCACCATAGAAAAGCCTACAGACACTGTGATGATGGTGGCCAATAAGACCGGCTGGACTCCTGTTTACTTCCAAAGGCTCTTGACTCAGTGGCCATCGTGGTCCTTCATCACCACTGACCCTGGACTGTCTGGGAGTTGAGTGGGCAGGGTCCTGACACCTGGTGCTGTTTTTACGTTAAGTCAGCGGACTAATTGAAGAAAGTGCAGACTACTGGTCAGAGCATCTAGGCTGGCAGAAACGGTCAGCCTAAGGTGGCCCAACAAATTTGGAGCGGGGTGAAACTATACCTCACAGCGTCTCTGCACATCTCCTTCCTGAACCCTTAAAGGTCATTAAAATCTATAACACTTCCAATACTGGTGCTCAGGCGGACAAGCACGGAGGCAGGAGGCCTGGGGACAATCAACATCACCTGGAGGCTGCTGGGGAGAAGTTCTGACCCTCGCCCCTGGGTATGAGGGCTCCTAACTCAGCACTCAGCAGTTACAGAAGAAGGGTCTGCACCCTCAGCACTCCAAGAATGAGGAAGGGGACAAAAGGCAGAAGAGGGGTTTGTCCCAGGCAAAGCCCCTTAAAAATCCCTGGGAGATTAAAATAGAATCTGGGCAATAAAATAAAGTCTAACCATTTTTATCCTTTGTGCTTTGTCTAATTTCACGTGCTCCTAGGTTCCCGCATACAGACGTTCCACACCCGGCACTTCAGACCAGATTTCCTAGTGCAGAATGGCTGGGTCGACACATCAGCTCCTGGGGCCCACTGTAGACTCCGCGATATAGAGCCTGAGCTGCAGCCAACCGGGCCCTCGAGAGTTCCACCGCTTCCCTCCCACTGACTCTGACAGGATCTCTACACAGGAGCCCAGCCCACAGCCCACAGGGTAGCACATGCTCTCACCTCTCCATGCTCTGATCAAAATATAAAGTTTTCTTTGCTTCTGAACCAAACTCAGTCTCAATCTGTTGGCTTCAATGACACTGGAATGGGGTATACTTGTTGCGTTCCACTCTGGAGGATCAGTAACAGAAATTGAGAACATTGTAACTTCAAAGAACAGATGTGTGAGCCAAACTGTAATTAACATACAACAGTGTATAAGGCTCGGGTAAAATAAGATATTTCTAACATTTCCATTTGATATTTCCATCACGTTATTATAAGCAAGTTCAGTGAAAAGGTTTGTCTTATTTGTCAGGTCAATATTAGAGAAACGAAGAGATTTCTTTCCAAAGATGTACATCTAATAATCTTGGTTAAGGCTTCAATCTTGTTTTAAATGCTTTTCCATTGAAAATGATACCTTTCTTTCAGCTCCCCCATTTCTGAGAAGTATAAAATCTTATAATTTACTATTACCAAAGGGGAAAGGTGGGAGGAGGGATAAACTAACAGTTTGGGATTAACACATATACACTGCTATGTATAAAATCGATCATCAACAAGGAACTACTGTATAGCACAGGGAACTACACTCAATATTTTGCAAGAACCTATAAGGGGAAATAATCTGAAAAAGAATAGATATTTTTATTGACATCATCTATCAATGACAGTTAAAATGGAACCTAAGGGAAGCCGGTGGTGAGTCCTTCTGACCCTGAAGACTTCAATCATCTAAAGTTTGGACTCTGCCTACTTCCCAAGGCCCTTAATGAACATATGTGTAGCCGTGGCTTAAAAAACTCCCCAGTTTGGGTTGCGGACAGACATTGATTTTGAAAAAGCCCTGGTGTTCTCTTCACATGAATGGGACCCTTCCTACAGCTAAAACATGCCTGTCACACCCAGAGGACGGTATACCGTCTGATCGGGAAGAGTCTGGAAAAGGCATCTCATCTCCTCACCTCCTGGTGCTCGGGTTCACCCCTCCAGCGTCTTTACTAACAGTCTCCCCACTTGGAGATGTCAGCACTGTCAACATCCTGTTGTGTACAGTTTGGAATTTGTCCAGAGGATGAAGCGGAAGGAGGAGGAACAATGAGAGACAAGTCCTAGGTGTTCGGACAGGCACATGTCACTCTAATTTCCAATCAGGAAGACGAATTGACCAAAGACTAGGTTTGCCCATGGAAACAGAATAGGGCTTGAGGAAATCCCGCTGCTTTGTGGCCACTTCCCATAAACACAAGTTGAAAAATGGAACTCAGGGGCACTAAAATTCACGAAACTGCATAGCTGAAAATATCTATCACTGAAAAATGTCTTGAGGAAAGTCACAGAAAAGGACTTGTAAGCAACAGAGAATGGCAGGAAAGGGATTGGAAGAGGTAGGAAGGACTCGCCATTAAGCTCAAGGAAAGGGGCTGAACATCGCCAACATTGCAGATGGCCCAAAAGGGTGTATGCGTCTTTTTCTGTATATATTCAAGAAAAGGGCATGCACATTTTTAACCAACCAAACATGTGGGAACTGGAAATCAATACTACAAAAGATATCACTTTGCATCAGTCAGAAGAGCCGTCCTCATAAAGTGTAAACACCAGAAATGCAGAACAGGGCAAGGAGTAAAGGGAGCCCTGTGAGGTTTATAGTAGAAATGTATATTGCCAACGGTCACTCTGGAGAAGTGTATTGTGTTTACTAAAGCATCTAAAAAATGAGCTAAAGAGCACAGGGCACTTGCACTCATGGACGTATATCTTGGGAAAAACAAAAATCGAGAGGACACAGGCACCCCAATGTTTACCGCCTCTCTGTTTAAAAGATACTCAACTAGGATATAACTTAAATGTCTCTGGAGGGAAAAAATGGATAGAGATCTGGTACTTATGTAGAGTGGAATATTACTCAGCCTGGAAACCAATGAAATATGGCCATTTGTAACAACTCCAGAGGAGTTACGTATGATCATACAAAGTCACATAATACTAAAAGAAAAAGACATAAGATATCACTAATACATGCAATGTAAACTTGGTTATGCATGAACGGAATTACAAAACAGAACAGGGTTTCAAATTTAGAAAACCAACTTATGCTTACTTATGGGGAAAGGTGAGTTGGGGTGCTTCCTAAAACCAGATATTGAAATTAGCACACATACCGTTCCATAACCCAGATATGTAATAGACAAAGCCTACTCCTTGCTCAACGAAATGGACTCAACACCCCATATTCAACGCCTAGGAATATACCTGACCAGGAAGAATCTTAAAACCCATGGATATATATGTCTCTGTAAGAGAATCAAGCATGTGTACATCGGCATAAATGCAGCAGTGAAATTCCGATAAATCCCATTATCAAAATAAATTTCCAAAATAAAACACAATGACAGTGAAATAGGGAGCAATTCTTAAATAAGTCACTAAGGGTTGTGATGCAACCTGGAGTTACCACATCTACCCCCAGAGCTCGGTGAGACATAAGGCTGGACACTTCGCGCTGATAGCATTGGTGGGATTCGGTGAGCAAATGCAGACCGTTAGAAGTCATACTGCATGGGACCCATTCCATGGGTCCCAACTCTCCAGGTTTAAGGATTCTTCCTTCAGCTAAAACATGCATGAGAAACCCAGAGTATGGTCCACCGTGTGATTAGGAAACGTTTTTAAATGCATCTCAGTTTACGTCCCCTGGTACTCGGGTTCACCATTCCAGACGCTTTACAAACACTCTCCCCATTTGGAGAGTCAGTGCCTTTAACCTCCTGTTTGACACAGTTTGCCATTTCTACGCAAGATGAAAAGGAATAGGCAGAACCAATGAGAGACTGGCTGTAGGTGTCTACACGGGCAAATGTAACGCTCATTTCCCACCAGGAAGAGGAATTAACCAAAGGCTCAGCGTGCCCTGCCAGAACCAGATTAGAGCCTGAAGCAATCCTGAGGTTTTGCGGCCAGCTCACAAGAAAGCCAGTTGAAGAAAGGAGTTCAGGGGCACTGTAATTCACAAACCTGCAGAGTTATAAATGACAGCTCTCGTCCAAAAATATATTGAAGTAAGTCTGCAAAGAGGACTTGAAAGCGGGGCAGAATTTCAGGAAAACGATTTCAGGGGGTAGACTGGAATTGCACTTAAAGCATACGAAAAGAGAGAGAACGTCGACAATGATGAACTTGGCCCAAAAGGGCGAATGCGTTTTTTCCTGAATATATTCAGGCAAAAACGCATACGCCCTTTTTGGCCCACCAAGCTAGCGCGTAAAGGAAATCTGCACTACAATGAAGTCTCACTGCCCCCCGGTCAAAACGGCCATCTGAGAAAAGTGTAAAATCCAGAAAGGCAGGATAGGCCATGGAGAACAGCGAGCCTTGTTATGCTGATGGGCGGGATGTAAAATGCCAAAATCCACTCTGGAAAAGTTTATGGTGTTTCCTGAAACACGTACGAAACAAAGCAACACAGCCTATGTCACATCCACTTATGGACCTGTAGCTTAGGGTAAGTAAAATCAAAAACACAGAGCCACCCGAAACTTTGGGATGGCTCTGTTTACAAGAACCTCGTCTACGGTACAAGTTAAATATCCCAGAAAGCGAAAAATGGATAAAGAAGTTGTGGTACGTACGTACAATGGAATATCACTCAGCCATGAAATCTGTGTCCTCAGGCCCATAGCGGCACAGTGAGTGGATTCAGGTACGGTGATTCTACGTGAAATAAGTCACACAGAAAAAGAAACATCATAAGTTATCACTAATACACGGAACGTACATTTGACTACACATGAACTGATTTACAAAAGAGAACAGGGTCTCAAATTTAGAAAACCAACTTTTGCTTGCTTATGCGGAAAGGTGAGATGGGGTGCTGCGTAAAACAAGAGATTGAAATTAGCACAGATACCATTCCATAAGCCAAATATGTAATAGAGAAGACCTACTCCTTGCTCAACGAAATGGACTCAACACCCCGTATTCAATGCCTAGGAGTATACCTGACTAGTAACAATCTTAAAACCCATGGATTTATATGTCTCCATAAGAGAATCCAGCGTCTGTACAGCAGCATAAACGCAGCAGTGAAAATCCGATAAATCCCATTATCAAAATAAATTTGAAAAACAAAACACAATGAGAGTGAAATAGAGAGCAATTCTGAAATAATTCACTCAGGGCTTGTGATGCAACCTGGATTTACCACATCTACACCCAGAACTGGGTGAGACATAAGGCTGCACACTTCGGGCTGATAGCATTGATGAGGTTCGCTGAGCAAATGCAGACCCTTTGAAGTCATACGGCATGGTACCCATGCCATAACTCCCAACTCTCCAGGTTCAAGGGATTCTTCCTTCAGATAAAACATGCATGAGGAACCCAGGGTATGGTCCACCATGTGATCGCGAAACGTTTTTAAATGCATCTCAGAATTCATCCCCTGGTAATCGATTTCACAATTTCAGACGCTTTACTAAATCTCTCCCCACTTGGAGAGTCAGTGCCTTTAACCTCCTGTTTGGCACAGTTTGCAAATTCTGCAGAAGATGAATAGGAATACGGAGAACCAATGAGAGATTAGATGTAGGTGTCTGCAGGGGCAAATTTAACGCACATTTACCACCAGGAAGAGGAATTAACCAAAGGCTCACCATGCCATGCTGGAACCAGATTAGGGCCTGAAGCAATCCTGCGGTTTTGCAGCTAGCTCACAAGAAAGTAATTTGAAGAAAGGGGCTCTGGTGCACTGTAATTCACAAACCTGCAGAGTTATAAATGACAGCTATCGTCGAAAAATATATTGAAGTAAGGCTGCGAAGAAGACTTGAAATCGGGGCAGAATTGCAGGGATTCGATTTCAGGAGTTAGCCGGGAGTTGCTCTTAAAGCATAGGAAAAGAGACAGAACCTCGACAATGATGTACTTGGACAGAAAGGGCATACGCGTGTTTTCCAGGGCCCTCATTAACAAGGGGAGGTTGTTTCCAGCACACTTTAGTGGGCAAGAGAGGGCCCACGTCACCAGGGCGATGTTTGCCATCCAGGCAGGAATGAGCTAACATCAGAGGGCCCACCTCACAAAAGGGTGAGGTAACCAGCAAGGATCAGTCTCTCACCAGAGGGCCCACATCACCAAGGGGATGGGAACCTGGCAGGAGTGTCATCACACCAGTGGGCGCACATCAGAAAATGTGGGGAGCCCAGCAGTTAGGACCTGACGCAAGAAGGCCCTCATCACCTAGGACAGGAGGTTCCCAGCAGGCTCCAACTGGCACCAGAGTGCCGACGTCACCGAGGCAACGGAAGCAAGCCAGGCAGGAATTAACTCACAGAGAGGGCCCACCTCACAGAAGGGTGAGGAACCCAGCCAGTAAAAGTCTCTCACCAGTGGGCCCACATCACCAAGGGGATCGGAACCAGGCAGGAGTGTCCTCACACCAGTGTGTCCAAATCGTAGAAAGGTGAGGAACCCGGAACATGTGGCCTAAACCAGAGGACACACATCTCCAAGGGGCTCGGAGTAAGGCAGGCAGGAGTAGCCTCACAACACAGGGCCCATATAATAAAAAAGGAGAGAAATCCAGCAGTTGGAACCTCCCAGCAGGCGGCCAAGAGCACCGAGTCTCTGCGATCCAGGCCGCAGTGAACTCACAGCAGAGGGCCCACATCATGAAACTGTGAGCAACCCAGGCGTTGGGACCTCAGAGCAGAAGGCCCACATCCCCATGGGGACGGGAACCTGGCAGGAGTGTCCTCGCACCAGTGGGCGCACATCGGAAAATGTGGGGAACCCAGCAGTTAGGTCCTAACACCAGAGGGCCCTCATTACCATGGGGAGGAGACTCCCAGCAGGTTCCAACTGCTACCAGAGGGCCGACGTCGCCAAGGCGACTTGTGCCAGCCAGGCAGGAATTACCTCATAGCAGATGGCCCACCTCACAGAAGTGTGAGGAACACAACCAGCATCAGACTCTCACCAGAGGGCCCACATCACCAAGGGGATGGGAACCAGGCAGGAGTGTCCTAAGACCAGTGGCGTGACATCAACGAAAGGTGAGTAATCAGGCACATGTGGGATCAAACAAGGGGACACACATCATGAAGGGGCTGGGAGTGAGGCATGCAGGAGTAGACTCACAACAGAGGGCCTATAGAATAAAAAAGGTGAGGAATCCAGCAGCTGGAACCTCCCAGCTGGTGGCCAGGAGCAGGGAGGCTATGGGATCCAGGACTGAGTGAACTCACAAGAGAGGGCCCTCATCATGAAACTGTGAGCAACACAGCCCTTGGGACCTCAGAGCTGAAGGCCCACATTCCCGTGTGGTTGGGAACCTGGCAGGAGTGTACTCGCACCACAGGGTGCACATCAGAAAATTTGGGAGCCCAGGAGTTAGGGCCTGACGCCAGAGGGCCCTCATTACCGAGGGGAGGAGACTCCAAGCATGCACCAACTCCCAACTGAGGGCACACTTGGCCAAGGTAACGTTTGCCAGCCAGGCAGTAGTGACCTCACACGAGAGGGCCTACCTCACAGAAGCTTGAGGTACCCAGCCAGGTTAAGGCTCTCACCAGAGGGCCCACATCCCCAAGGGGATCGGAACCAGGCAGGAGTGTCCTCACACCAGCGTGGTCACATCATAGAAAGGTGAGGAACCCAGCACATGTGGCCTAAACCAGAGGACCCACATGTCCAAGAGTCTCGGAGTGAGAAAGGCAGGAATAGCCACACAACACATGGCCCTTAGAATAAAAAAGGGGAGGAAACCAGCAGTAGGAACCTGCCAGCAGGCGGCCCAGAGCATCGAGTCTAAGGGATTCAGGCCACAGTGAACTCACAGCAGAGGGCCACATCATGAAACTGTGAGCAACCCAGACGTTGGGACCTCAAAGTACAAGGCCCACATTCCCTTAGGGATGGGAACATGGCAGGAGTGTCATCGCACCACTTAGCACGTATCAGAAAATGTGGGTACCCAGCACTTAGGGCCTGACGCCAGAAGGCGCTCATAACCGAGGGAAGGATGCTCTCAGCAGGCTCCAACTGCCACCAAAGTGCCGACGTCGTCGAGGTGTGTGCAAGCCAGGCAGGAGTGACCACAGAGCAGAGGGCCCACCTCAGAGAAGTGTGAGGGACCCAATCAGGATCAGACTCTCACCAGAGGGCCCACATCACCAAGGGGATGGGAACCAGGCAGGAGGGTCCTCACACCAGTGGGGCCACATCAGGGAAAGGTGAGGAATCGAGCACATGTGGGCTCAAACAAGGGGACACACATCACGAAGAGGCTGAGAGTGAGGCATGCAGGAGGAGACTCACAACAGAGGGCCCATAGAATAAAAAAGTGAGGAAACCAGAAGTAGGAACCTCCAAGCAGGCGGCCCAGAGCACCGACGCTATGGGATACAGGCCGGAGTGAACTCACAGCAGAGGCCACACATCCTGAAACTGTGAGCAACCCAGACGTTGGGACCACAGAAGAGAAGGCACACAACCCCATGGGGATGGGAACCTGACAGGAGTCTCATCGCACCAGTGGGCGCACGTCAGAAAATGTGGGGAGCCCAGCAGTTAGTGCCTGACGCAACAAGGCCCTCATCACCGAGGGGAGGAGGGTCCCAGCAGGCTGCAACTGATACCAGACGGCCGACGTTGCCAAGGCGGGGTGTGCCAGCAGGCAGGAGTGACCTCAGAGCAGAGGGCCCACCTCACAGAAGTATGATGAACCCAGCTAGGATCAGACTCTCACCTGTGGGCCCACATCACCAAGTGGATGGGAACCAGGCAGGAGTGTCCTCACACCAGTGGGGCCACATCAGCGAAAGGTGAGGAACCCAGCACACGTGGCCTCAAACCAGAGGACACACATCAACAAGGGGCTGGGAGTGAGGCAGGCAGGAGGAGCCTCAAAGCAGAGGGCCCATAAAATAAAAAAAATTGAGCAATCTGGCGAATGCAACCTCCCAGCAGGTGGCCAGGAGCAGCGAGCCTATGGGATCCAGGCCTGAGTGAACTCACACCAGAGGGCCCACATCCTGACACTGTGAGCAACCCAGCCATTGGTACCTCAGAGCAGAAGTTCCACATCCGCATGGGGATCGGAACCTGGCAGGAGTGTCATCACCCCAGTGAGCGCACATCAGAAAATGTGGGGAGCCCAGCTCTTAGGGCCTGACTTCAAAGGGCCCTCATCACCAAGGGGAGGAGGCACTCAGCACGCTCCAACTGCAACCAGAGGGCACATGTGGCCACGGTGAAGTGTGCCAACCAGGCAGAATTGACCTCACAGCAGAGCGCCCATCTCCCATAAGTGTGAGGAATCCAGCCACGATCAGACTCTCAACAGAGGGCCCACATCACCAAGGGGTTGGGAACCAGGCAGGAGTGTCCTCACACCACTGGGGCCCCATCACTAAAAGGTGAGGCAAACGGCACATGTGGCCTCAAACCAGAGGACCTCCATCAACAAGGGGCTCGCAGTGAGGCAGGCAGGAGGAGCCTCACAACACAGGGACCGAAGAATAAAAATGGTGAGGAATCCTGCAGTTGGAACCTCTCAGCAGGCGGCCCAGAGCACAGAGACTATGGGATCTAGGCCTGTGTGAACTAACACCAGGGAGCCAACATCATGAAACTGTGAGCAACCCAGGAGTTGGGACAAGAGAACAGAAGGCACACATCCCCATGCGGATGGGAACCTTACAGGAGTGTCCTGGCATCACTGGGCTCACATCAGAAAACGTGGTGAGCCCAGCAGTAAGAGCCTGACGCCAGAGCGCCCTCATCACCTTGGAGAGGACATTCCCAGCAGGCTCCAACTGCCATCAGAGGGTCGACGTCACCAATTAAACGGGTGCAAGCCAGGCAGGAATTACCTCACAGAGAGGGCCCACCTCACAGAAGGGTGAGGATCCCAGCCAGGATCACACTCTCACCAGAGGTCCCACAACACCAAGGGGATGGGAACTAGGCAGGAGTGTCCTCACACCAGTGGGGCGACATTATCGAAAGGAGAGTGACCCAGCACACGTGGCCTCAAACATGAGGACACACATCAGCAAGGGGCTGGGAGTGAGGCAGGCAGGAGGAGCCTCAAAACTGAGGGCCCAAAGAATAGAAAAGTTGAGGAATCCTGCAGTTGGAACCTCCCAGCAGGCGGCAAGGAGCAGCGAGGCTATGGGATCCCGGCCGCTGTGAACTCACAAGAGAGGGATCTCATCATGAAACTGTGAGCAACCCAGCCGTTGGGACCACAGAGCAGAAGGCCCACATTCCCATGAGGTTGGGAACCTGGCAGGAGTGTACTCACACCACAGGGCACACGTCAGAAAATTTTGGGAGCCCAGGAGTTAGGGCCTGACGCCAGACGGCCCTCACTACCGAGGGGAGGAGACTCCCAGCAGGCACCAACTGCCAACTGAGGGCCCACGTCGCCAAAGTGCCGTGCGCCAGCCAGGCAGCTTTGACCTCAGTGTAGAGGGCTACGTCACAGGAGGGTGAGGAAACCAGCCAGTATAAGACTCTCACCAGAGGGCCCACATCACCAAGGGGATCGGAACCAGGCAGGAATGCCCTCATACCAGTGTGGCCAAATCACAGAAAGGTGAGGAACCCGGAACATGTGGCCTAAACCAGAGGACCCACATCTCCAAGGGGCTCGGAGTGAGGCAGGCAGGAGTAGCCTCTCAACACAGGGCCCAAAGAATAAAACATGTGAGGAATCCAGCAGTCGGAACCTCCGAGCAGGCGGCCCAGAGCACCGAGTCTATACGATCCAGGCCGCAGTGAACTCACAGCAGAGGGCCCACATCATGAAACTGTGAGCAACCCAGCCGTTGGGACCTCAGAGCAGAAGGCCCACATCCCCTTGGGGATGGGAACTTGGCAGGAGTGTTCTCGCACCACTTAGCACCTATCAAAACATGTGCGTACCCAGCTGTTATGGCCTGACACCAGAGGGCCCTAATGACCGAGGGGAGGAGGCTCCCAGCAGGTTCCAACTGCCACCAAAGAGACGAGGTCAACAAGGCGTGGTGTGCCAGCCACGCAGGAGCGACCTCAGAGCAGAGGGCCCACCTCACAGAAGGGTGAGGATCCCAACCAAGATAAGACTCACCAGAGGGCCCACATCACCAAGGGGTTGGGAACCAGGCAGGAGTGTTCTCACACCAGTGGGCCCACATCATCAAAAAATGAGGGACCCAGCACAAGTGGATTCAAACCAGAGAACACACATCACCAAGGGGCTGGTGGTGAGGCAGGCAGGAGGAGCCTCACAACAGAGAGCCCAAAGAATAAAAAAGGTGTGGAAACCAGCAGTTGGAACCTCCCAGCAGGCAGCCAAGAGCACCGAGTCTATTAGATCCATGCCGGAGTGAACTCAGATCAGAGGGCCCACATCATGAAACTGTGAGCAACCCAGCCGTTGGGAGCACAGAGCAGAAGGCCCACATCCCCATGGGGACGGGAACCTGGCAGGAGTGTCCTCGCACCAGTGGGCGCACATCAGAAAATGCGGGGAGCCCAGCAGCTGGGCCTGACGCCAGAGGGACTTCATCACCATGGGCAGGAACCTCCCGGCAGGCTCCAACTGCTACCAGAGGGCCAACGTCGCCAAGGTGACTTGTCCCAGCCAGGCAGGAATTACCTCATAGCAGAGGGCCCACCTCACAGAAGTGTGAGGAACACAACAAGCATCCGACTCTCTCCAGAGGGCCCACATCACCAAGGGGATGGGAACCAGGCAGGAATGTCCTCACACCAGTAGGGCGACTTCAGCGAAAGGTGAGGAATCCAGCACGTGTGGGCTCAAACAAGAGGACACACATCACGAAGGGGCGGGGAGAGAGGCATTCAGGAGGAGACTCACAACAGAGGGCGCATAGAATAAAAAGGTGAGGAAACCAGAAGTTGGAACCTCCAAGCAGGCGGCCCAGAGCACCGACTCTATGGGATACAGGCTGGAATGAACTCACAGCAGAGGGCCCACATCCTGAAATTGTGAGCAACCCAGACTTTGGGACCACAGAAGAGAAAGCCCACAACCCCATGGGGATGGGAACCAGGCAGGAGTCTCATTGCACCAGTGGGCGCACATCAGAAAATGTGGGGAGCCCGGCAGTTAGGGCCTGATGCAAGAGGGCCCGCATCACCGAGGGGAGGAGGGTCCCAGCAGGCTCCAACTTCTACCAGAGGGCCAACGTTGCCAAGGCGGCGTGTGCCAGCAGGCAGGAGTGACCTCAGAAGAGAGGGCCCACCTCACAGAAGTACGAGGAACCCAACTAAGATCAGATTCTCACCAGTGGGCCCACATCACCAAGGGGATGGGAACCATGCAGGAGTGACCTCACACCAGTAAGGCCACATTGCTAAAAGGTGAGGCAACCGGCAAATGTGACCTCAAACCAGAAGACCTACGTCCACAAAGGGCTCGCAGTGAAGCACGCAGGAGTAGCCTCACAACACAGGGACCGAGGAATAAAAATGGTGAGGAATCCAGCAGTTGGAACCTCCCAGCAGGCGGCCCAGAGCACCCAGTCTTGAGATCCAGGCTGCAGTGAACTTACAGCAGAGGGCTCACATCATGAAACTGTGAGCAACCCAGCCGTTGGGAACTCAGAGCAGATTGCCAACATCCCCATGGGGATAGGAACTTGGCAGGAGTTTCCTCGCACAACTTAGCACTATCAGAAAATGTGGGTACCTAGCAGTTAGGGCCTGACGCCAGAGGGCCCTCATCACCGAGGGGAGGAGGCTACCAGCACGTTCCAACTGCCACCAGAGGGCCGACTTCACCAAGGCGGGGTGAGTCAGCTAGGCAGGAGTGAACTCAGCGCAGAGAGCCCACCTCACGGAAGTGTGAGGAACCCAACCAGGATCAGATTCTCACCAGAGGGCCCACATCACCAAGGGGATGGGAAACAGGCATGAGTGTCCTCACACCAGTGGGGCCGCTTCAGCGAAAGTTCAGGAACCCAGCACATGTGGGCTCAACAAGGGGAAACACATCACGAAGGGGCTGGGTGTGAAGCATGCAGGAGACTCAAAACAGAGGGCCCATAGAATAAAAAATGTGAGGAATCCAGCAGTTGGAACCTCCAAGCAGGCAGCCCAGAGCACCGACGCTATGGGATAGAGGCTGGAGTGAACTCAAAGCAGAGGACCCACATCATGAAACTGTGAGCAACTCAGTCGTTGGGACCACAGAACAGAAGGCTCACATGCCCATGGGGATGGGAAACTGGCAGGAGTGTCTTCGCACCACTGGGCGCACATCAGAAAATTTTTGGAACCCAGGAGTTAGGGCCTGTGGCCAGAGTGCCCTCATTACCAGGGGGAGAAGACTAACAGCAGGCGCCAACTCCCAAGTGAGGGTCCACGTCACCAAGGTGATGTGTGCCAGACAGGCAGGATATACCTCACAGCAGAGGGCCCACCTCACAGAAGGGTGAGGAACCCAGCCAGGATCAGACTCTCACCAGAGGGCCCACATCACCAAGGGGATGGGAACCAGGCAGGAGTGTCCCCACACCAGTGGGGCCACATCACTAAAAGGTGAGGAAACCGGCACATATGGCCTCAAACCAGAGGAACTACATCACGAAGGGGCTGGGAGTGAGGCAGGCAGGAGGAGCCTCACAACACAGAGCCCAAAGAATAAAAACGGTGAGGAATCCTGCAATTGGAACCTCCCAGCAGGCAGCCCAGAACACAGAGGCTAATGGATCTAGGACTGAGTGAACTAACACCAGGGAGCCAACATCATGAAACTGTGAGCCACCTCAGCGTTGGAACCTCAGAGCAGAAGGCGCACAACCCATGGGGATGGGAACCTTACAGGAGTGTCCTGGCATTACTGGGCTCACATCGGAAAACGTGAGGAACCCAGCAGTTAGAGTCTGAACCCACAGGGCCCACATCACCGAGGAGAGGAGGCTCCCAGCAGGCTCCAACTGCCACCAGAGGGCCGACATCACCAAGGCGACGGGAGCAAGCCAGTCAGGAGTTACCTCACAGCAGAGGGCCCACCTCACAGAAGGGTGAGGAACCCAGCCAGAATCAGATTCCCACCTGAAGGCCCACATCACCAAGGGGATGGGAACCAGGCAGGAGTGTCGCCACACCCGTGGGGCCACATCAGAAAAAGATGAGGAACCCAGCACATGTGACCTCAAACCAGTGGACACACATCACCAAGTTGCTGGGAGTGAGGCAGGTGTCTGGACGGGCACATTTAACTGCAGTTACCCACCAGGAATAGGAATTAACCAAAGGCTCAGCGTGCAGTGCCGCAACCAGATTAAGGCCTGAAGCAAACCTGCGGTTTTCTGGCTAGCTTACAAGGAAGGGAGTTAAGAAAGGAAATCAGGGGCACTGTAATTCACAAACCTGCAGAGTTATAAATGATAGCTATTGTCAAAAATATATTGAAGTAAGACTGCAAAGAGGACTTGAAAACGAGGCAGAATTGCAGGAATCAGATTTCAGGAGGTAGATGGGAATTGCATTTAAAGCATATGAAAAGCGGCAGATCTTTGACAGTGATGCACTTAGACAAAAAGTGCGTATACATTTTTTCCTTTATATATTCAGGAAAAGACGCATATGCCCTTTTTGGCTAACCAAGCACTAAAGCAATGGAAATCCGCACTATAATGAAGTCTCATTTCGCATTCATCAAAAGGGGCATCTAAAAAAAGTGTAAAAACCAGAAACACAGGACATGCCATGGAGAACAGGGAGCCTTGTTATGGTGATGGGCGGGATGTAAGTTGCCAACATACACTCTGGAGATGTTTATGGTGTATCCTGAAACATCTAAAAAACAAAGCTACAGAGCCTAGGGCCCTTCCACTTATGGCCGTACAGCTTAGGAAAATTACAATCAACAAGACACAGCCAACACAAAATTTAGGGCTGCTGTGTTTACAAGAACCTCGAGTCCAGTACAAATTAAATATCCCAGAAAGAAAAAATGGATAAAGAAGTTGTGCTACTTACGTACAATGGAATATCACTCAGCAATGAAATCTGTGTCATCAGGCCTGTAGCAGCAAATTGAGTGGATTTAAGTACGATGATTCTAAGAGAAATACGTAACACAGAGAAAGATAATTATCATAAGATATCACTAATAGAGGGAGTGTAAACTTGGCTACACATGAACTGAATTACAAAACCGAACAGTGTCTCACATTTAGATAAATTACTTATGCTTGCTTAAGGGAAAAGTTGAGTTGGGGTGCTGTATAAAACCAGAGATTGAAATTAGCACAGACACCGTTCCATAAGCCGAATACGTAATAGAGAAGATCTACTCCTTGCTCTACGAAATAGACTCAACCATGGGGTATCTCCTCACACCTGTTAGAATGGGCATCATCAGAAAATCTACAAACAACAAATGCTGGAAAGGGTGTGGAGATAAGGAACCCTCTTCCACTATTGTTGGAATGTAAATTGATACAGTCACTGTGGAGAACATTATGGAGTTTCTTATCAAACTAACAATAGAATTACCATATGATACAGCAATCCCACTACTGGGCATATACCCAGACAAAACCATAAATCAAAAAGAGACATTCACCGCAATGTTCATTGCATCACTATTTACAATATCCAGGTAATGGAAGCAACCTAAATGCCCACAGACAGATGAATGCATAAAGAGGTGGTACATATATAAAATGGAATCTTACTAAGCCAAAAAAAGGAATGAAATTGGGGCATTTGTAGAGACGTTGACGGATCTAGAGACTGTCATACAGAGTGAAGTCAGAGAAAAACAAATCTTGTATATTAATGCATGTATGTTGAACTAGAAAAATTGTACAGATGAACCGTTTTGGAAGGCAGAAACAGAGCAACAGATGTAGACAACAAATGTATGGACACCAAGGGGGGGAAAGCTGTTGGGAGGATGGTGGTGGGAGGAGTTGAGAGATTGGGATTGGCATGTATACATTTATATGTATAAAATAGATAACCAAAAAGAACCTGCTGTATAAAATATAATTCAAAATTAAAATAATAAAATTTAAAAAAGTAAAACAGAAAAAATATTCTTCCCTTCACATACATGTATTTATATGAATAAATTATTTCCATGCTTATATCTGTAAATACAAAAAAGAGGAATAAAATCTACCTTGATCCAAAAACGAAAAAAAGAAAAAAAAAAAAAACAGAACCCACCAGTTATACAGAGGAAAACCGTATCAGGGCACTTGCTCCAGTTGTAAACAATTCTGAAGTTGGTCAGTGGTGGGGAATCATCTCCCATTCAGCCAGCAGGCCCCACGCAACAAGCCTCCTCATTGCAAAGGCTGGGGAACCGTGCCGAGGCATCTGTGAGTAAACGTGGGCCGAGGCCCAGGCCAGCTGCTGCTGAAATGTTCCCACCCTTCCCAGGTAAAACACCTGAATATGTACAAGGACTTGAAAGCCTAGAGGAAGGGCCATGGAGCCACACGAGCGACAGCATGCCAGCCGACTTGGTGCCTGCAGGCCAGCCAGGATGGTCCTGGCCCTGGATGCTCTTCTGGAAGCTTTCCATTTCCCTGCCTGAGATACCCCTGTTGTCCCGGCCCCCACTGCTTTCTTCCTTCCTCACCTCTGCCCAGGGAGAAATTCCAGCGGCAGGTATGGTGACACATCCTCTTCTTTAGCAGGTGGCATCTTGGCAACTGCTGCAGAAAGACCAGCAGAGCCCCACTCACACTGGGACACCCACAAAGCCGTGGCCTCTCACTCCCTCCCACCAGCCCAGCCCCGAGACTGCTGACAGGGCAGAGAAAATGGCGTCAGGCACAGCTACAGGGGCTCTTGCTGCCTGGAGCGGTGTTTATATTGATCTCAACCTAGGCACACCTGGGGAGGGCTGGCCGGCACGGTCAGGCTTCCCAGGCCAGCCAATAATCACCCCTCAGGGGCTCACAGTTGCAGAAAATGGAACTTGCTGAATCAGCCACGTCCAGGGAACAGGTGTGGGCTCCTGAGAGTCAGGATAGACAAGGAGCTACAGCACTGGCTTGTTTTCTAATCATATTATCTGGCCCATGAGTGAGAGACAACTTCAAGAAAACCCTCTCCTAATGAGAGGAACTCAGGGGTCAGGGAGAGGAGGGGTGGGTGGTGGGTGGAGACAGAGGCCTGGTGCCCCGGGTGCAGTGGAAGTCTCTGGAAGACCAGGTGGAGGGAGGCCGCACAGAGTGATTCCCAAGATCACAGAACCTGTCGGAGCTGCTGTTATTTAGTTCAAGTCTTGCTCTGAGGTGATCTGTGTCAGATCTGAGCGACAGGTGAGCTGGGGGTGCTCTGCAATATGGGCTATGTGCACGGTTCCTCTGTGCCCAGCCCTGCCACGGTACCTGCAAGGGTAGCTCTGTATCCTGGGAGGGGCCTGACCACGAGAGCCCCATGGGCTGCAGGGTACCTGCCCAGGGAAACCCATACCCTGGGAGGGGCCTGACCACGAGAGCCCCATGGGCTGCAGGGTACCTGCCCAGGGAAACCCATACCCTGGTAGGGGCCTGACCACGTAAGCCCTGTGGGCTGGGGTGGGGGTGGTGTACCTGCCCAGGTGAGCTCCATATCCTGGGATTGGCCTGACCTCGGGAGTCCCATGGGCTGCAGGGGACCTGCCCAGGGAACCCCATATCCTGGGAGGGGCCTGACCACGAGAGCCCCTTGGGCTGCTGGAGTCCTGGTAAAGGATCCCAGGACAGTCAGTGAAGCCACCGAGGATATACCTCCAGTAGTTCCTAATTCCTACACCCTGCTGTTCATTCTACCAACCACCAGGACTTGGTATTCTGTATTAGTCTTCAATGATGCCTTCTTTTGTATTCCATTAGTCCCAGAGTCACAAGACATTTTGGCTTGTGAGTGGCAGGCCTCAACATACAACTGAAACAATACTTCCGGGCCATCTTGCACCAAGGGTTCAAAAATTCCCACACCATCTTTGGGGAAAGCTCAGCTAAAGACCTAAAAGTTCTACCTCTGGAAAAGGAAACACTCCTTCAATATTCAGACGACATTCTGATCGCCAGCCCTACTAAGGAGGCCTCTGAACTACCAAGCCAACAAAGGATAGAAGTTGTCCAAGAAAAAGCTCAAATATCACAGACTACGGTGACCTGCCTGGGCTTCATTCTCACAGAAGGTCGGAGAAGCCCATCCCAGGAAAGGGAACAAACAATTTACAGCCTTACCCATTTCTAAAACTAGAAGACAGCTTAGGGGTTCCTGGGGAGGCCACGGTTTGCTCCTTCTGGGTCCCTAACTACAGTCTACTAGCTGGGCCTCTATATGAAACACTGAAAGGAAAAGATGATGATCCTTTTGAACAGAATTCAGAAGTGGCCTTTCAAGAATGGAAAGAGCAGTCAATTCAGACCCTTGCCCTGGAACTCCCTAATTTAGCGAAACCCTTTGACCTTTACATTCCTGGTGAAAGGTGAATCGCCATTGGAGTATTAGTGCAAAAACTGGGACCACTTGAAATGGAACAATGCAAG
Source organism: Phocoena phocoena (assembly GCF_963924675.1). NCBI lineage: Eukaryota > Metazoa > Chordata > Mammalia > Artiodactyla > Phocoenidae > Phocoena > Phocoena phocoena. Next base: position 464,883 of record NW_027077770.1, on the reverse strand, counting down.
AATGCCATCCAGGTAAGATAAACTACGGTCACCAAAGGGCTTGGCCCACCGCCACATCTGGCCAAGATACTGGCAGTATCTAAAAACATGGAAATCAGCAGCCCAAAAGGCCACCTCCCTCCTAAGGGAAAAGGACCCCACGTGGTGATCCTAACCCCCAACCATGCCCTGAAGTTGCAGTGTTTGCTCCGTGGGCACACCGACCTCGAGTGAGGAGGCCCTCCAACTCCAACCTCCAGACAGATAGCCGGGGGCAACGAGGCACCATGACGACTCGTGTGACCATAACTTGACCTGGAGTTTCTCTCATAACACAACAAGAGTGTGTCCCAAAAGAGTATACTACTGCTTGCAGGACTTACTGCACCCAGAGGGGAGCTAATAATCTTGGCGGGGGAACCATATATCACGCTGTCACCATAGAAAAGCCTACAGACACTGTGATGATGGTGGCCAATAAGACCGGCTGGACTCCTGTTTACTTCCAAAGGCTCTTGACTCAGTGGCCATCGTGGTCCTTCATCACCACTGACCCTGGACTGTCTGGGAGTTGAGTGGACAGGGACCTGACACCTGGTGCTGTTTTTACGTTAAGTCAGCGGACTAATTGAAGAAAGTGCAGACTACTGGTCAGAGCATCTAGGCTGGCAGAAACGGTCAGCCTAAGGTGGCCCAACAAATTTGGAGCGGGGTGAAACTATACCTCACAGCGTCTCTGCACATCCCCTTCCTGGACCCTTAAAGGTCATTAAAATCTATAACACTTCCAATACTGGTGCTCAGGCGGACAAGCACGGAGGCAGGAGGCCTGGGGACAATCAACATCACCTGGAGGCTGCTGGGGAGAAGTTCTGACCCTCGCCCCTGGGTATGAGGGCTCCTAACTCAGCACTCAGCAGTTACATAAGAAGGGTCTGCACCCTCAGCACTCCAAGAATGAGGAAGGGGACAAAAGGCAGAAGAGGGGTTTGTCCCAGGCAAAGCCCCTTAAAAATCCCTGGGAGATTAAAATAGAATCTGGGCAATAAAATAAAGTCTAACCATTTTTATCCTTTGTGCTTTGTCTAATTTCACGTGCTCCTAGGTTCCCGCATACAGACGTTCCACACCCGGCACTTCAGACCAGATTTCCTAGTGCAGAATGGCTGGGTCGACACATCAGCTCCTGGGGCCCACTGTAGACTCCGCGATATAGAGCCTGAGCTGCAGCCAACCGGGCCCTCGAGAGTTCCACCGCTTCCCTCCCACTGACTCTGACAGGATCTCTACACAGGAGCCCAGCCCACAGCCCACAGGGTAGCACATGCTCTCACCTCTCCATGCTCTGATCAAAATATAAAGTTTTCTTTGCTTCTGAACCAAACTCAGTCTCAATCTGTTGGCTTCAATGACACTGGAATGGGGTATACTTGTTGCGTTCCACTCTGGAGGATCAGTAACAGAAATTGAGAACATTGTAACTTCAAAGAACAGATGTGTGAGCCAAACTGTAATTAACATACAACAGTGTATAAGGCTCGGGTAAAATAAGATATTTCTAACATTTCCATTTGATATTTCCATCACGTTATTATAAGCAAGTTCAGTGAAAAGGTTTGTCTTATTTGTCAGGTCAATATTAGAGAAACGAAGAGATTTCTTTCCAAAGATGTACATCTAATAATCTTGGTTAAGGCTTCAATCTTGTTTTAAATGCTTTTCCATTGAAAATGATACCTTTCTTTCAGCTCCCCCATTTCTGAGAAGTATAAAATCTTATAATTTACTATTACCAAAGGGGAAAGGTGGGAGGAGGGATAAACTAACAGTTTGGGATTAACACATATACACTGCTATGTATAAAATCGATCATCAACAAGGAACTACTGTATAGCACAGGGAACTACACTCAATATTTTGCAAGAACCTATAAGGGGAAATAATCTGAAAAAGAATAGATATTTTTATTGACATCATCTATCAATGACAGTTAAAATGGAACCTAAGGGAAGCCGGTGGTGAGTCCTTCTGACCCTGAAGACTTCAATCATCTAAAGTTTGGACTCTGCCTACTTCCCAAGGCCCTTAATGAACATATGTGTAGCCGTGGCTTAAAAAACTCCCCAGTTTGGGTTGCGGACAGACATTGATTTTGAAAAAGCCCTGGTGTTCTCTTCACATGAATGGGACCCTTCCTACAGCTAAAACATGCCTGTCACACCCAGAGGACGGTATACCGTCTGATCGGGAAGAGTCTGGAAAAGGCATCTCATCTCCTCACCTCCTGGTGCTCGGGTTCACCCCTCCAGCGTCTTTACTAACAGTCTCCCCACTTGGAGATGTCAGCACTGTCAACATCCTGTTGTGTACAGTTTGGAATTTGTCCAGAGGATGAAGCGGAAGGAGGAGGAACAATGAGAGACAAGTCCTAGGTGTTCGGACAGGCACATGTCACTCTAATTTCCAATCAGGAAGACGAATTGACCAAAGACTAGGTTTGCCCATGGAAACAGAATAGGGCTTGAGGAAATCCCGCTGCTTTGTGGCCACTTCCCATAAACACAAGTTGAAAAATGGAACTCAGGGGCACTAAAATTCACGAAACTGCATAGCTGAAAATATCTATCACTGAAAAATGTCTTGAGGAAAGTCACAGAAAAGGACTTGTAAGCAACAGAGAATGGCAGGAAAGGGATTGGAAGAGGTAGAAAGGACTCGCCATTAAGCTCAAGGAAAGGGGCTGAACATCGCCAACATTGCAGATGGCCCAAAAGGGTGTATGCGTCTTTTTCTGTATATATTCAAGAAAAGGGCATGCACATTTTTAACCAACCAAACATGTGGGAACTGGAAATCAATACTACAAAAGATATCACTTTGCATCAGTCAGAAGAGCCGTCCTCATAAAGTGTAAACACCAGAAATGCAGAACAGGGCAAGGAGTAAAGGGAGCCCTGTGAGGTTTATAGTAGAAATGTATATTGCCAACGGTCACTCTGGAGAAGTGTATTGTGTTTACTAAAGCATCTAAAAAATGAGCTAAAGAGCACAGGGCACTTGCACTCATGGACGTATATCTTGGGAAAAACAAAAATCGAGAGGACACAGGCACCCCAATGTTTACCGCCTCTCTGTTTAAAAGATACTCAACTAGGATATAACTTAAATGTCTCTGGAGGGAAAAAATGGATAGAGATCTGGTACTTATGTAGAGTGGAATATTACTCAGCCTGGAAACCAATGAAATATGGCCATTTGTAACAACTCCAGAGGAGTTACGTATGATCATACAAAGTCACATAATACTAAAAGAAAAAGACATAAGATATCACTAATACATGCAATGTAAACTTGGTTATGCATGAACGGAATTACAAAACAGAACAGGGTTTCAAATTTAGAAAACCAACTTATGCTTACTTATGGGGAAAGGTGAGTTGGGGTGCTTCCTAAAACCAGATATTGAAATTAGCACACATACCGTTCCATAACCCAGATATGTAATAGACAAAGCCTACTCCTTGCTCAACGAAATGGACTCAACACCCCATATTCAACGCCTAGGAATATACCTGACCGGGAAGAATCTTAAAACCCATGGATATATATGTCTCTGTAAGAGAATCAAGCATGTGTACATCGGCATAAATGCAGCAGTGAAATTCCGATAAATCCCATTATCAAAATAAATTTCCAAAATAAAACACAATGACAGTGAAATAGGGAGCAATTCTTAAATAAGTCACTAAGGGTTGTGATGCAACCTGGAGTTACCACATCTACCCCCAGAGCTCGGTGAGACATAAGGCTGGACACTTCGGGCTGATAGCATTGGTGGGATTCGGTGAGCAAATGCAGACCGTTAGAAGTCATACTGCATGGGACCCATTCCATGGGTCCCAACTCTCCAGGTTTAAGGGATTCTTCCTTCAGCTAAAACATGCATGAGAAACCCAGAGTATGGTCCACCGTGTGATTAGGAAACGTTTTTAAATGCATCTCAGTTTACGTCCCCTGGTACTCGGGTTCACCATTCCAGACGCTTTACAAACACTCTCCCCATTTGGAGAGTCAGTGCCTTTAACCTCCTGTTTGACACAGTTTGCCATTTCTACGCAAGATGAAAAGGAATAGGCAGAACCAATGAGAGACTGGCTGTAGGTGTCTACACGGGCAAATGTAACGCTCATTTCCCACCAGGAAGAGGAATTAACCAAAGGCTCAGCGTGCCCTGCCGGAACCAGATTAGAGCCTGAAGCAATCCTGAGGTTTTGCGGCCAGCTCACAAGAAAGCCAGTTGAAGAAAGGAGTTCAGGGGCACTGTAATTCACAAACCTGCAGAGTTATAAATGACAGCTCTCGTCCAAAAATATATTGAAGTAAGTCTGCAAAGAGGACTTGAAAGCGGGGCAGAATTTCAGGAAAACGATTTCAGGGGGTAGACTGGAATTGCACTTAAAGCATACGAAAAGAGGGAGAACGTCGACAATGATGCACTTGGCCCAAAAGGGCGAATGCGTTTTTTCCTGAATATATTCAGGCAAAAACGCATACGCCCTTTTTGGCCCACCAAGCTAGCGCGTAAAGGAAATCTGCACTACAATGAAGTCTCACTGCCCCCCGGTCAAAACGGCCATCTGAGAAAAGTGTAAAATCCAGAAAGGCAGGATAGGCCATGGAGAACAGCGAGCCTTGTTATGCTGATGGGCGGGATGTAAAATGCCAAAATCCACTCTGGAAAAGTTTATGGTGTTTCCTGAAACACGTACGAAACAAAGCAACACAGCCTATGTCACATCCACTTATGGACCTGTAGCTTAGGGTAAGTAAAATCAAAAACACAGAGCCACCCGAAACTTTGGGATGGCTCTGTTTACAAGAACCTCGTCTACGGTACAAGTTAAATATCCCAGAAAGCGAAAAATGGATAAAGAAGTTGTGGTACGTACGTACAATGGAATATCACTCAGCCATGAAATCTGTGTCCTCAGGCCCATAGCGGCACAGTGAGTGGATTCAGGTACGGTGATTCTACGTGAAATAAGTCACACAGAAAAAGAAACATCATAAGTTATCACTAATACACGGAACGTACACTTGACTACACATGAACTGATTTACAAAAGAGAACAGGGTCTCAAATTTAGAAAACCAACTTTTGCTTGCTTATGCGGAAAGGTGAGATGGGGTGCTGCGTAAAACCAGAGATTGAAATTAGCACAGATACCATTCCATAAGCCAAATATGTAATAGAGAAGACCTACTCCTTGCTCAACGAAATGGACTCAACACCCCGTATTCAATGCCTAGGAGTATACCTGACTAGTAACAATCTTAAAACCCATGGATTTATATGTCTCCATAAGAGAATCCAGCGTGTGTACAGCAGCATAAACGCAGCAGTGAAAATCCGATAAATCCCATTATCAAAATAAATTTGAAAAACAAAACACAATGAGAGTGAAATAGAGAGCAATTCTGAAATAATTCACTCAGGGCTTGTGGTGCAACCTGGATTTACCACATCTACACCCAGAACTGGGTGAGACATAAGGCTGCACACTTCGGGCTGATAGCATTGATGAGGTTCGCTGAGCAAATGCAGACCCTTTGAAGTCATACGGCATGGTACCCATGCCATAACTCCCAACTCTCCAGGTTCAAGGGATTCTTCCTTCAGATAAAACATGCATGAGGAACCCAGGGTATGGTCCACCGTGTGATCGCGAAACGTTTTTAAATGCATCTCAGAATTCATCCCCTGGTAATCGATTTCACAATTTCAGACGCTTTACTAAATCTCTCCCCACTCGGAGAGTCAGTGCCTTTAACCTCCTGTTTGGCACAGTTTGCAACTTCTGCAGAAGATGAATAGGAATACGGAGAACCAATGAGAGATTAGATGTAGGTGTCTGCAGGGGCAAATTTAACGCACATTTACCACCAGGAAGAGGAATTAACCAAAGGCTCACCATGCCATGCCGGAACCAGATTAGGGCCTGAAGCAATCCTGCGGTTTTGCAGCTAGCTCACAAGAAAGTAATTTGAAGAAAGGGGCTCTGGTGCACTGTAATTCACAAACCTGCAGAGTTATAAATGACAGCTATCGTCGAAAAATATATTGAAGTAAGGCTGCGAAGAAGACTTGAAATCGGGGCAGAATTGCAGGGATTCGATTTCAGGAGTTAGCCGGGAGTTGCTCTTAAAGCATAGGAAAAGAGACAGAACCTCGACAATGATGTACTTGGACAGAAAGGGCATACGCGTGTTTTCCAGGGCCCTCATTAACAAGGGGAGGTTGTTTCCAGCACACTTTAGTGGGCAAGAGAGGGCCCACGTCACCAGGGCGATGTTTGCCATCCAGGCAGGAATGAGCTAACATCAGAGGGCCCACCTCACAAAAGGGTGAGGTAACCAGCAAGGATCAGTCTCTCACCAGAGGGCCCACATCACCAAGGGGATGGGAACCTGGCAGGAGTGTCATCACACCAGTGGGCGCACATCAGAAAATGTGGGGAGCCCAGCAGTTAGGACCTGACGCAAGAAGGCCCTCATCACCTAGGACAGGAGGTTCCCAGCAGGCTCCAACTGGCACCAGAGTGCCGACGTCACCGAGGCAACGGAAGCAAGCCAGGCAGGAATTAACTCACAGAGAGGGCCCACCTCACAGAAGGGTGAGGAACCCAGCCAGTAAAAGTCTCTCACCAGTGGGCCCACATCACCAAGGGGATCGGAACCAGGCAGGAGTGTCCTCACACCAGTGTGTCCAAATCGTAGAAAGGTGAGGAACCTGGAACATGTGGCCTAAACCAGAGGACCCACATCTCCAAGGGGCTCGGAGTGAGGCAGGCAGGAGTAGCCTCACAACACAGGGCCCATATAATAAAAAAGGAGAGAAATCCAGCAGTTGGAACCTCCCAGCAGGCGGCCAAGAGCACCGAGTCTCTGTGATCCAGGCCGCAGTGAACTCACAGCAGAGGGCCCACATCATGAAACTGTGAGCAACCCAGGCGTTGGGACCTCAGAGCAGAAGGCCCACATCCCCATGGGGACGGGAACCTGGCAGGAGTGTCCTCGCACCAGTGGGCGCACATCGGAAAATGTGGGGAACCCAGCAATTAGGTCCTAACACCAGAGGGCCCTCATTACCGTGGGGAGGAGACTCCCAGCAGGTTCCAACTGCTACCAGAGGGCCGACGTCACCAAGGCGACTTGTGCCAGCCAGGCAGGAATTACCTCATAGCAGATGGCCCACCTCACAGAAGTGTGAGGAACACAACCAGCATCACACTCTCACCAGAGGGCCCACATCACCAAGGGGATGGGAACCAGGCAGTAGTGTCCTAACACCAGTGGCGTGACATCAACGAAAGGTGAGTAATCAGGCACATGTGGGATCAAACAAGGGGACACACATCATGAAGGGTCTGGGAGTGAGGCATGCAGGAGTAGACTCACAACAGAGGGCCTATAGAATAAAAAAGGTGAGGATTCCAGCAGCTGGAACCTCCCAGCAGGTGGCCAGGAGCAGGGAGGCTATGGGATCCAGGACTGAGTGAACTCACAAGAGAGGGATCTCATCATGAAACTGTGAGCAACCCAGCCGTTGGGACCACAGAGCAGAAGGCCCACATTCCCATGAGGTTGGGAACCTGGCAGGAGTGTACTCACACCACAGGACACACGTCAGAAAATTTTGGGAGCCCAGGAGTTAGGGCCTGACGCCAGACGGCCCTCACTACCGAGGGGAGGAGACTCCCAGCAGGCACCAACTGCCAACTGAGGGCCCACGTCGCCAAAGTGCCGTGCGCCAGCCAGGCAGCTTTGACCTCAGTGTAGAGGGCTACGTCACAGGAGGGTGAGGAAACCAGCCGGTATAAGACTCTCACCAGAGGGCCCACATCACCAAGGGGATCGGAACCAGGCAGGAATGTCCACATACCAGTGTGGCCAAATCACAGAAAGGTGAGGAACCCGGAACATGTGGCCTAAACCAGAGGACCCACATCTCCAAGGGGCTCGGAGTGAGGCAGGCAGGAGTAGCCTCTCAACACAGGGCCCAAAGAAGAAAACATGTGAGGAATCCAGCAGTCGGACCCTCCGAGCAGGCAGCCCAGAGCACCGAGTCTATACGATCCAGGCCGCAGTGAACTCACAGCAGAGGGCCCCACATCATGAAACTGTGAGCAACCCAGCCGTTGGGACCACAGAGCAGAAGGCCCACATTCCCATGAGGTTGGGAACCTGGCAGGAGTGTACTCACACCACAGGACACACGTCAGAAAATTTTGGGAGCCCAGGAGTTAGGGCCTGACGCCAGACGGCCCTCACTACCGAGGGGAGGAGACTCCCAGCAGGCACCAACTGCCAACTGAGGGCCCACGTCGCCAAAGTGCCGTGCGCCAGCCAGGCAGCTTTGACCTCAGTGTAGAGGACTACGTCACAGAAGGGTGAGGAAACCAGCCGGTATAAGACTCTCACCAGAGGGCCCACATCACCAAGGGGATCGGAACCAGGCAGGAATGTCCTCATACCAGTGTGGCCAAATCACAGAAAGGTGAGGAACCCGGAACATGTGGCCTAAACCAGAGGACCCACATCTCCAAGGGGCTCGGAGTGAGGCAGGCAGGAGTAGCCTCTGAACACAGGGCCCAAAGAAGAAAACATGTGAGGAATCCAGCAGTCGGAACCTCCGAGCAGGCGGCCCAGAGCACCGAGTCTATACGATCCAGGCCGCAGTGAACTCACAGCAGAGGGCCCACATCATGAAACTGTGAGCAACCCAGCCGTTGGGACCTCAGAACAGAAGGCCCACATCCCCTTGGGGATGGGAACTTGGCAGGAGTGTTCTCGCACCACTTAGCACCTATCAAAACATGTGCGTACCCAGCTGTTATGGCCTGACACCAGAGGGCCCTAATGACCGAGGGGAGGAGGCTCCCAGCAGGTTCCAACTGCCACCAAAGAGACGAGGTCAACAAGGCGTGGTGTGCCAGCCACGCAGGAGCGACCTCAGAGCAGAGGGCCCACCTCACAGAAGGGTGAGGATCCCAACCAAGATAAGACTCACCAGAGGGCCCACATCACCAAGGGGTTGGGAACCAGGCAGGAGTGTTCTCACACCAGTGGGCCCACATCATCAAAAAGTGAGGGACCCAGCACAAGTGGATTCAAACCAGAGAACACACATCACCAAGGGGCTGGTGGTGAGGCAGGCAGGAGGAGCCTCACAACAGAGAGCCCAAAGAATAAAAAAGGTGTGGAAACCAGCAGTTGGAACCTCCCAGCAGGCAGCCAAGAGCACCGAGTCTATTAGATCCATGCCGGAGTGAACTCAGATCAGAGGGCCCACATCATGAAACTGTGAGCAACCCAGCCGTTGGGAGCACAGAGCAGAAGGCCCACATCCCCATGGGGACGGGAACCTGGCAGGAGTGTCCTCGCACCAGTGGGCGCACATCAGAAAATGCGGGGAGCCCAGCAGCTGGGCCTGACGCCAGAGGGACTTCATCACCATGGGCAGGAACCTCCCGGCAGGCTCCAACTGCTACCAGAGGGCCAACGTCGCCAAGGTGACTTGTCCCAGCCAGGCAGGAATTACCTCATAGCAGAGGGCCCACCTCACAGAAGTGTGAGGAACACAACAAGCATCCGACTCTCTCCAGAGGGCCCACATCACCAAGGGGATGGGAACCAGGCAGGAATGTCCTCACACCAGTAGGGCGACTTCAGCGAAAGGTGAGGAATCCAGCACGTGTGGGCTCAAACAAGAGGACACACATCACGAAGGGGCGGGGAGAGAGGCATTCAGGAGGAGACTCACAACAGAGGGCGCATAGAATAAAAAGGTGAGGAAACCAGAAGTTGGAACCTCCAAGCAGGCGGCCCAGAGCACCGACTCTATGGGATACAGGCTGGAATGAACTCACAGCAGAGGGCCCACATCCTGAAATTGTGAGCAACCCAGACTTTGGGACCACAGAAGAGAAAGCCCACAACCCCATGGGGATGGGAACCAGGCAGGAGTCTCATTGCACCAGTGGGCGCACATCAGAAAATGTGGGGAGCCCGGCAGTTAGGGCCTGATGCAAGAGGGCCCGCATCACCGAGGGGAGGAGGGTCCCAGCAGGCTCCAACTTCTACCAGAGGGCCAACGTTGCCAAGGCGGCGTGTGCCAGCAGGCAGGAGTGACCTCAGAAGAGAGGGCCCACCTCACAGAAGTACGAGGAACCCAACTAAGATCAGATTCTCACCAGTGGGCCCACATCACCAAGGGGATGGGAACCATGCAGGAGTGACCTCACACCAGTAAGGCCACATTGCTAAAAGGTGAGGCAACCGGCAAATGTGACCTCAAACCAGAAGACCTACGTCCACAAAGGGCTCGCAGTGAAGCACGCAGGAGTAGCCTCACAACACAGGGACCGAGGAATAAAAATGGTGAGGAATCCAGCAGTTGGAACCTCCCAGCAGGCGGCCCAGAGCACCCAGTCTTGAGATCCAGGCTGCAGTGAACTTACAGCAGAGGGCTCACATCATGAAACTGTGAGCAACCCAGCCGTTGGGAACTCAGAGCAGATTGCCAACATCCCCATGGGGATAGGAACTTGGCAGGAGTTTCCTCGCACAACTTAGCACTATCAGAAAATGTGGGTACCTAGCAGTTAGGGCCTGACGCCAGAGGGCCCTCATCACCGAGGGGAGGAGGCTACCAGCACGTTCCAACTGCCACCAGAGGGCCGACTTCACCAAGGCGGGGTGAGTCAGCTAGGCAGGAGTGAACTCAGCGCAGAGAGCCCACCTCACGGAAGTGTGAGGAACCCAACCAGGATCAGATTCTCACCAGAGGGCCCACATCACCAAGGGGATGGGAAACAGGCATGAGTGTCCTCACACCAGTGGGGCCGCTTCAGCGAAAGTTCAGGAACCCAGCACATGTGGGCTCAACAAGGGGAAACACATCACGAAGGGGCTGGGTGTGAAGCATGCAGGAGACTCAAAACAGAGGGCCCATAGAATAAAAAATGTGAGGAATCCAGCAGTTGGAACCTCCAAGCAGGCAGCCCAGAGCACCGACGCTATGGGATAGAGGCTGGAGTGAACTCAAAGCAGAGGACCCACATCATGAAACTGTGAGCAACTCAGTCGTTGGGACCACAGAACAGAAGGCTCACATGCCCATGGGGATGGGAAACTGGCAGGAGTGTCTTCGCACCACTGGGCGCACATCAGAAAATTTTTGGAACCCAGGAGTTAGGGCCTGTGGCCAGAGTGCCCTCATTACCAGGGGGAGAAGACTAACAGCAGGCGCCAACTCCCAAGTGAGGGTCCACGTCACCAAGGTGATGTGTGCCAGACAGGCAGGATATACCTCACAGCAGAGGGCCCACCTCACAGAAGGGTGAGGAACCCAGCCAGGATCAGACTCTCACCAGAGGGCCCACATCACCAAGGGGATGGGAACCAGGCAGGAGTGTCCCCACACCAGTGGGGCCACATCACTAAAAGGTGAGGAAACCGGCACATATGGCCTCAAACCAGAGGAACTACATCACGAAGGGGCTGGGAGTGAGGCAGGCAGGAGGAGCCTCACAACACAGAGCCCAAAGAATAAAAACGGTGAGGAATCCTGCAATTGGAACCTCCCAGCAGGCAGCCCAGAACACAGAGGCTAATGGATCTAGGACTGAGTGAACTAACACCAGGGAGCCAACATCATGAAACTGTGAGCCACCTCAGCGTTGGAACCTCAGAGCAGAAGGCGCACAACCCATGGGGATGGGAACCTTACAGGAGTGTCCTGGCATTACTGGGCTCACATCGGAAAACGTGAGGAACCCAGCAGTTAGAGTCTGAACCCACAGGGCCCACATCACCGAGGAGAGGAGGCTCCCAGCAGGCTCCAACTGCCACCAGAGGGCCGACATCACCAAGGCGACGGGAGCAAGCCAGTCAGGAGTTACCTCACAGCAGAGGGCCCACCTCACAGAAGGGTGAGGAACCCAGCCAGAATCAGATTCCCACCTGAAGGCCCACATCACCAAGGGGATGGGAACCAGGCAGGAGTGTCGCCACACCAGTGGGGCCACATCAGAAAAAGATGAGGAACCCAGCACATGTGACCTCAAACCAGTGGACACACATCACCAAGTTGCTGGGAGTGAGGCAGGTGTCTGGACGGGCACATTTAACTGCAGTTACCCACCAGGAATAGGAATTAACCAAAGGCTCAGCGTGCAGTGCCGCAACCAGATTAAGGCCTGAAGCAAACCTGCGGTTTTCTGGCTAGCTTACAAGGAAGGGAGTTAAGAAAGGAAATCAGGGGCACTGTAATTCACAAACCTGCAGAGTTATAAATGATAGCTATTGTCAAAAATATATTGAAGTAAGACTGCAAAGAGGACTTGAAAACGAGGCAGAATTGCAGGAATCAGACTTCAGGAGGTAGATGGGAATTGCATTTAAAGCATATGAAAAGCGGCAGATCTTTGACAGTGATGCACTTAGACAAAAAGTGCGTATACATTTTTTCCTTTATATATTCAGGAAAAGACGCATATGCCCTTTTTGGCTAACCAAGCACTAAAGCAATGGAAATCCGCACTATAATGAAGTCTCATTTCGCATTCATCAAAAGGGGCATCTAAAAAAAGTGTAAAAACCAGAAACACAGGACATGCCATGGAGAACAGGGAGCCTTGTTATGGTGATGGGCGGGATGTAAGTTGCCAACATACACTCTGGAGATGTTTATGGTGTATCCTGAAACATCTAAAAAACAAAGCTACAGAGCCTAGGGCCCTTCCACTTATGGCCGTACAGCTTAGGAAAATTACAATCAACAAGACACAGCCAACACAAAATTTAGGGCTGCTGTGTTTACAAGAACCTCGAGTCCAGTACAAATTAAATATCCCAGAAAGAAAAAATGGATAAAGAAGTTGTGCTACTTACGTACAATGGAATATCACTCAGCAATGAAATCTGTGTCATCAGGCCTGTAGCAGCAAATTGAGTGGATTTAAGTACGATGATTCTAAGAGAAATACGTAACACAGAGAAAGATAATTATCATAAGATATCACTAATAGAGGGAGTGTAAACTTGGCTACACATGAACTGAATTACAAAACCGAACAGTGTCTCACATTTAGATAAATTACTTATGCTTGCTTAAGGGAAAAGTTGAGTTGGGGTGCTGTATAAAACCAGAGATTGAAATTAGCACAGACACCGTTCCATAAGCCGAATACGTAATAGAGAAGATCTACTCCTTGCTCTACGAAATAGACTCAACCATGGGGTATCTCCTCACACCTGTTAGAATGGGCATCATCAGAAAATCTACAAACAACAAATGCTGGAAAGGGTGTGGAGATAAGGAACCCTCTTCCACTATTGTTGGAATGTAAATTGATACAGTCACTGTGGAGAACATTATGGAGTTTCTTATCAAACTAACAATAGAATTACCATATGATACAGCAATCCCACTACTGGGCATATACCCAGACAAAACCATAAATCAAAAAGAGACATTCACCGCAATGTTCATTGCATCACTATTTACAATATCCAGGTAATGGAAGCAACCTAAATGCCCACAGACAGATGAATGCATAAAGAGGTGGTACATATATAAAATGGAATCTTACTAAGCCAAAAAAAGGAATGAAATTGGGGCATTTGTAGAGACTTTGACGGATCTAGAGACTGTCATACAGAGTGAAGTCAGTCAGAGAAAAACAAATCTTGTATATTAATGCATGTATGTTGAACTAGAAAAATTGTACAGATGAACCGTTTTGGAAGGCAGAAACAGAGCAACAGATGTAGACAACAAATGTATGGACACCAAGGGGGGGAAAGCTGTTGGGAGGATGGTGGTGGGAGGAGTTGAGAGATTGGGATTGGCATGTATACATTTATATGTATAAAATAGATAACCAAAAAGAACCTGCTGTATAAAATATAATTCAAAATTAAAATAATAAAATTTAAAAAAGTAAAACAGAAAAAATATTCTTCCCTTCACATACATGTATTTATATGAATAAATTATTTCCATGCTTATATCTGTAAATACAAAAAAGAGGAATAAAATCTACCTTGAACCAAAAACGAAAAAAAGAAAAAAAAAAAAAAAAACAGAACCCACCAGTTATACAGAGGAAAACCGTATCAGGGCACTTGCTCCAGTTGTAAACAATTCTGAAGTTGGTCAGTGGTGGGGAATCATCTCCCATTCAGCCAGCAGGCCCCACGCAACAAGCCTCCTCATTGCAAAGGCTGGGGAACCGTGCCGAGGCATCTGTGAGTAAACGTGGGCCGAGGCCCAGGCCAGCTGCTGCTGAAATGTTCCCACCCTTCCCAGGTAAAACACCTGAATATGTACAAGGACTTGAAAGCCTAGAGGAAGGGCCATGGAGCCACACGAGCGACAGCATGCCAGCCGACTTGGTGCCTGCAGGCCAGCCAGGATGGTCCTGGCCCTGGATGCTCTTCTGGAAGCTTTCCATTTCCCTGCCTGAGATACCCCTGTTGTCCCGGCCCCCACTGCTTTCTTCCTTCCTCACCTCTGCCCAGGGAGAAATTCCAGCGGCAGGTATGGTGACACATCCTCTTCTTTAGCAGGTGGCATCTTGGCAACTGCTGCAGAAAGACCAGCAGAGCCCCACTCACACTGGGACACCCACAAAGCCGTGGCCTCTCACTCCCTCCCACCAGCCCAGCCCCGAGACTGCTGACAGGGCAGAGAAAATGGCGTCAGGCACAGCTACAGGGGCTCTTGCTGCCTGGAGCGGTGTTTATATTGATCTCAACCTAGGCACACCTGGGGAGGGCTGGCCGGCACGGTCAGGCTTCCCAGGCCAGCCAATAATCACCCCTCAGGGGCTCACAGTTGCAGAAAATGGAACTTGCTGAATCAGCCACGTCCAGGGAACAGGTGTGGGCTCCTGAGAGTCAGGATAGACAAGGAGCTACAGCACTGGCTTGTTTTCTAATCATATTATCTGGCCCATGAGTGAGAGACAACTTCAAGAAAACCCTCTCCTAATGAGAGGAACTCAGGGGTCAGGGAGAGGAGGGGTGGGTGGTGGGTGGAGACAGAGGCCTGGTGCCCCGGGTGCAGTGGAAGTCTCTGGAAGACCAGGTGGAGGGAGGCCGCACAGAGTGATTCCCAAGATCACAGAACCTGTCGGAGCTGCTGTTATTTAGTTCAAGTCTTGCTCTGAGGTGATCTGTGTCAGATCTGAGCGACAGGTGAGCTGGGGGTGCTCTGCAATATGGGCTATGTGCACGGTTCCTCTGTGCCCAGCCCTGCCACGGTACCTGCAAGGGTAGCTCTGTATCCTGGGAGGGGCCTGACCACGAGAGCCCCATGGGCTGCAGGGTACCTGCCCAGGGAAACCCATACCCTGGGAGGGGCCTGACCACGAGAGCCCCATGGGCTGCAGGGTACCTGCCCAGGGAAACCCATACCCTGGTAGGGGCCTGACCACGTAAGCCCTGTGGGCTGGGGTGGGGGTGGTGTACCTGCCCAGGTGAGCTCCATATCCTGGGATTGGCCTGACCTCGGGAGTCCCATGGGCTGCAGGGGACCTGCCCAGGGAACCCCATATCCTGGGAGGGGCCTGACCACGAGAGCCCCTTGGGCTGCTGGAGTCCTGGTAAAGGATCCCAGGACAGTCAGTGAAGCCACCGAGGATATACCTCCAGTAGTTCCTAATTCCTACACCCTGCTGTTCATTCTACCAACCACCAGGACTTGGTATTCTGTATTAGTCTTCAATGATGCCTTCTTTTGTATTCCATTAGTCCCAGAGTCACAAGACATTTTGGCTTGTGAGTGGCAGGCCTCAACATACAACTGAAACAATACTTCCGGGCCATCTTGCACCAAGGGTTCAAAAATTCCCACACCATCTTTGGGGAAAGCTCAGCTAAAGACCTAAAAGTTCTACCTCTGGAAAAGGAAACACTCCTTCAATATTCAGACGACATTCTGATCGCCAGCCCTACTAAGGAGGCCTCTGAACTACCAAGCCAACAAAGGATAGAAGTTGTCCAAGAAAAAGCTCAAATATCACAGACTACGGTGACCTGCCTGGGCTTCATTCTCACAGAAGGTCGGAGAAGCCCATCCCAGGAAAGGGAACAAACAATTTACAGCCTTACCCATTTCTAAAACTAGAAGACAGCTTAGGGGTTCCTGGGGAGGCCACGGTTTGCTCCTTCTGGGTCCCTAACTACAGTCTACTAGCTGGGCCTCTATATGAAACACTGAAAGGAAAAGATGATGATCCTTTTGAACAGAATTCAGAAGTGGCCTTTCAAGAATGGAAAGAGCAGTCAATTCAGACCCTTGCCCTGGAACTCCCTAATTTAGCGAAACCCTTTGACCTTTACATTCCTGGTGAAAGGTGAATCGCCATTGGAGTATTAGTGCAAAAACTGGGACCACTTGAAATGGAACAATGCAAGAATGCCATCCAGGTAAGATAAACTACGGTCACCAAAGGGCTTGGCCCACCGCCACATCTGGCCAAGATACTGGCAGTATCTAAAAACATGGAAATCAGCAGCCCAAAAGGCCACCTCCCTCCTAAGGGAAAAGGACCCCACGTGGTGATCCTAACCCCCAACCATGCCCTGAAGTTGCAGTGTTTGCTCCGTGGGCACACCGACCTCGAGTGAGGAGGCCCTCCAACTCCAACCTCCAGAGAGATAGCCGGGGGCAACGAGGCACCATGACGACTCGTGTGACCATAACTTGACCTGGAGTTTCTCTCATAACACAACAAGAGTGTGTCCCAAAAGAGTATACTACTGCTTGCAGGACTTACTGCACCCAGAGGGGAGCTAATAATCTTGGCGGGGGAACCGTATATCACGCTGTCACCATAGAAAAGCCTACAGACACTGTGATGATGGTGGCCAATAAGACCGGCTGGACTCCTGTTTACTTCCAAAGGCTCTTGACTCAGTGGCCATCGTGGTCCTTCATCACCACTGACCCTGGACTGTCTGGGAGTTGAGTGGGCAGGGTCCTGACACCTGGTGCTGTTTTTACGTTAAGTCAGCGGACTAATTGAAGAAAGTGCAGACTACTGGTCAGAGCATCTAGGCTGGCAGAAACGGTCAGCCTAAGGTGGCCCAACAAATTTGGAGCGGGGTGAAACTATACCTCACAGCGTCTCTGCACATCTCCTTCCTGGACCCTTAAAGGTCATTAAAATCTATAACACTTCCAATACTGGTGCTCAGGCGGACAAGCACGGAGGCAGGAGGCCTGGGGACAATCAACATCACCTGGAGGCTGCTGGGGAGAAGTTCTGACCCTCGCCCCTGGGTATGAGGGCTCCTAACTCAGCACTCAGCAGTTACAGAAGAAGGGTCTGCACCCTCAGCACTCCAAGAATGAGGAAGGGGACAAAAGGCAGAAGAGGGGTTTGTCCCAGGCAAAGCCCCTTAAAAATCCCTGGGAGATTAAAATAGAATCTGGGCAATAAAATAAAGTCTAACCATTTTTATCCTTTGTGCTTTGTCTAATTTCACGTGCTCCTAGGTTCCCGCATACAGACGTTCCACACCCGGCACTTCAGACCAGATTTCCTAGTGCAGAATGGCTGGGTCGACACATCAGCTCCTGGGGCCCACTGTAGACTCCGCGATATAGAGCCTGAGCTGCAGCCAACTGGGCCCTCGAGAGTTCTACCGCTTCCCTCCCACTGACTCTGACAGGATCCCTACACAGGAGCCCAGCCCACAGCCCACAGGGTAGCACATGCTCTCACCTCTCCATGCTCTGATCAAAATATAAAGTTTTCTTTGCTTCTGAACCAAACTCAGTCTCAATCTGTTGGCTTCAATGACACTGGAATGGGGTATACTTGTTGCGTTCCACTCTGGAGGATCAGTAACAGAAATTGAGAACATTGTAACTTCAAAGAACAGATGTGTGAGCCAAACTGTAATTAACATACAACAGTGTATAAGGCTCGGGTAAAATAAGATATTTCTAACATTTCCATTTGATATTTCCATCACTTTATTATAAGCAAGTTCAGTGAAAAGGTTTGTCTTATTTGTCAGGTCAATATTAGAGAAACGAAGAGATTTCTTTCCAAAGATGTACATCTAATAATCTTGGTTAAGGCTTCAATCTTGTTTTAAATGCTTTTCCATTGAAAATGATACCTTTCTTTCAGCTCCCCCATTTCTGAGAAGTATAAAATCTTATAATTTACTATTACCAAAGGGGAAAGGTGGGAGGAGGGATAAACTAACAGTTTGGGATTAACACATATACACTGCTATGTATAAAATCGATCATCAACAAGGAACTACTGTATAGCACAGGGAACTACACTCAATATTTTGCAATAACCTATAAGGGGAAATAATCTGAAAAAGAATAGATATTTTTATTGACATCATCTATCAATGACAGTTAAAATGGAACCTAAGGGAAGCCGGTGGTGAGTCCTTCTGACCCTGAAGACTTCAATCATCTAAAGTTTGGACTCTGCCTACTTCCCAAGGCCCTTAATGAACATATGTGTAGCCGTGGCTTAAAAAACTCCCCAGTTTGGGTTGCGGACAGACATTGATTTTGAAAAAGCCCTGGTGTTCTCTTCACATGAATGGGACCCTTCCTACAGCTAAAACATGCCTGTCACACCCAGAGGACGGTATACCGTCTGATCGGGAAGAGTCTGGAAAAGGCATCTCATCTCCTCACCTCCTGGTGCTCGGGTTCACCCCTCCAGCGTCTTTACTAACAGTCTCCCCACTTGGAGATGTCAGCACTGTCAACATCCTGTTGTGTACAGTTTGGAATTTGTCCAGAGGATGAAGCGGAAGGAGGAGGAACAATGAGAGACAAGTCCTAGGTGTTCGGACAGGCACATGTCACTCTAATTTCCAATCAGGAAGACGAATTGACCAAAGACTAGGTTTGCCCATGGAAACAGAATAGGGCTTGAGGAAATCCCGCTGCTTTGTGGCCACTTCCCATAAACACAAGTTGAAAAATGGAACTCAGGGGCACTAAAATTCACGAAACTGCATAGCTGAAAATATCTATCACTGAAAAATGTCTTGAGGAAAGTCACAGAAAAGGACTTGTAAGCAACAGAGAATGGCAGGAAAGGGATTGGAAGAGGTAGAAAGGACTCGCCATTAAGCTCAAGGAAAGGGGCTGAACATCGCCAACATTGCAGATGGCCCAAAAGGGTGTATGCGTCTTTTTCTGTATATATTCAAGAAAAGGGCATGCACATTTTTAGCCAACCAAACATGTGGGAACTGGAAATCAATACTACAAAAGAATCACTTTGCATCAGTCAGAAGAGCCGTCCTCATAAAGTGTAAACACCAGAAATGCAGAACAGGGCAAGGAGTAAAGGGAGCCCTGTGAGGTTTATAGTAGAAATGTATATTGCCAACGGTCACTCTGGAGAAGTGTATTGTGTTTACTAAAGCATCTAAAAAATGAGCTAAAGAGCACAGGGCACTTGCACTCATGGACGTATATCTTGGGAAAAACAAAAATCGAGAGGACACAGGCACCCCAATGTTTACCGCCTCTCTGTTTAAAAGATACTCAACTAGGATATAACTTAAATGTCTCTGGAGGGAAAAAATGGATAGAGATGTGGTACTTATGTAGAGTGGAATATTACTCAGCCTGGAAACCAATGAAATATGGCCATTTGTAACAACTCCAGAGGAGTTATGTATGATCATACAAAGTCACATAATACTAAAAGAAAAAGACATAAGATATCACTAATACATGCAATGTAAACTTGGTTATGCATGAACGGAATTACAAAACAGAACAGAGTCTCAAATTTAGAAAACCAACTTATGCTTACTTATGGGGAAAGGTGAGTTGGGGTGCTTCCTAAAACCAGATATTGAAATTAGCACACATACCGTTCCATAACCCAGATATGTAATAGACAAAGCCTACTCCTTGCTCAACGAAATGGACTCAACACCCCATATTCAACGCCTAGGAATATACCTGACCGGGAAGAATCTTAAAACCCATGGATATATATGTCTCTGTAAGAGAATCAAGCATGTGTACATCGGCATAAATGCAGCAGTGAAATTCCGATAAATCCCATTATCAAAATAAATTTCCAAAATAAAACACAATGACAGTGAAATAGGGAGCAATTCTTAAATAAGTCACTAAGGGTTGTGATGCAACCTGGAGTTACCACATCTACCCCCAGAGCTCGGTGAGACATAAGGCTGGACACTTCGGGCTGATAGCATTGGTGGGATTCAGTGAGCAAATGCAGACCGTTAGAAGTCATACTGCATGGGACCCATTCCATGGGTCCCAACTCTCCAGGTTTAAGGGATTCTTCCTTCAGCTAAAACATGCATGAGAAACCCAGAGTATGGTCCACCATGTGATTAGGAGACGTTTTTAAATGCATCTCAGTTTACGTCCCCTGGTACTCGGGTTCACCATTCCAGACGCTTTACAAACACTCTCCCCATTTGGAGAGTCAGTGCCTTTAACCTCCTGTTTGACACAGTTTGCCATTTCTACGCAAGATGAAAAGGAATAGGCAGAACCAATGAGAGACTGGCTGTAGGTGTCTACACGGGCAAATGTAACGCTCATTTCCCACCAGGAAGAGGAATTAACCAAAGGCTCAGCATGCCCTGCCGGAACCAGATTAGAGCCTGAAGCAATCCTGAGGTTTTGCGGCCAGCTCACAAGAAAGCCAGTTGAAGAAAGGAGTTCAGGGGCACTGTAATTCACAAACCTGCAGAGTTATAAATGACAGCTCTCGTCCAAAAATATATTGAAGTAAGTCTGCAAAGAGGACTTGAAAGCGGGGCAGAATTTCAGGAAAACGATTTCAGGGGGTAGACTGGAATTGCACTTAAAGCATACGAAAAGAGGGAGAACGTCGACAATGATGCACTTGGCCCAAAAGGGCGAATGCGTTTTTTCCTGAATATATTCAGGCAAAAACGCATACGCCCTTTTTGGCCCACCAAGCTAGCGCGTAAAGGAAATCTGCACTACAATGAAGTCTCACTGCCCCCCGGTCAAAACGGCCATCTGAGAAATGTGTAAAATCCAGAAAGGCAGGATAGGCCATGGAGAACAGCGAGCCTTGTTATGCTGATGGGCGGGATGTAAAATGCCAAAATCCACTCTGGAAAAGTTTATGGTGTTTCCTGAAACATGTACGAAACAAAGCAACACAGCCTATGTCACATCCACTTATGGACCTGTAGCTTAGGGTAAGTAAAATCAAAAACACAGAGCCACCCGAAACTTTGGGATGGCTCTGTTTACAAGAACCTCGTCTACGGTACAAGTTAAATATCCCAGAAAGCGAAAAATGGATAAAGAAGTTGTGGTACGTACGTACAATGGAATATCACTCAGCCATGAAATCTGTGTCCTCAGGCCCATAGCGGCACAGTGAGTGGATTCAGGTACGGTGATTCTACGTGAAATAAGTCACACAGAAAAAGAAACATCATAAGTTATCACTAATACACGGAACGTACACTTGACTACACATGAACTGATTTACAAAAGAGAACAGGGTCTCAAATTTAGAAAACCAACTTTTGCTTGCTTATGCGGAAAGGTGAGATGGGGTGCTGCGTAAAACAAGAGATTGAAATTAGCACAGATACCATTCCATAAGCCAAATATGTAATAGAGAAGACCTACTCCTTGCTCAACGAAATGGACTCAACACCCCGTATTCAATGCCTAGGAGTATACCTGACTAGTAACAATCTTAAAACCCATGGATTTATATGTCTCCATAAGAGAATCCAGCGTGTGTACAGCAGCATAAACGCAGCAGTGAAAATCCGATAAATCCCATTATCAAAATAAATTTGAGAAACAAAACACAATGAGAGTGAAATAGAGAGCAATTCTGAAATAATTCACTCAGGGCTTGTGATGCAACCTGGATTTACCACATCTACACCCAGAACTGGGTGAGACATAAGGCTGCACACTTCGGGCTGATAGCATTGATGAGGTTCGCTGAGCAAATGCAGACCCTTTGAAGTCATACGGCATGGTACCCATGCCATAACTCCCAACTCTCCAGGTTCAAGGGATTCTTCCTTCAGATAAAACATGCATGAGGAACCCAGGGTATGGTCCACCGTGTGATCGCGAAACGTTTTTAAATGCATCTCAGAATTCATCCCCTGGTAATCGATTTCACAATTTCAGACGCTTTACTAAATCTCTCCCCACTTGGAGAGTCAGTGCCTTTAACCTCCTGTTTGGCACAGTTTGCAACTTCTGCAGAAGATGAATAGGAATACGGAGAACCAATGAGAGATTAGATGTAGGTGTCTGCAGGGGCAAATTTAACGCACATTTACCACCAGGAAGAGGAATTAACCAAAGGCTCACCATGCCATGCCGGAACCAGATTAGGGCCTGAAGCAATCCTGCGGTTTTGCAGCTAGCTCACAAGAAAGTAATTTGAAGAAAGGGGCTCTGGTGCACTGTAATTCACAAACCTGCAGAGTTATAAATGACAGCTATCGTCGAAAAATATATTGAAGTAAGGCTGCGAAGAAGACTTGAAATCGGGGCAGAATTGCAGGGATTCGATTTCAGGAGTTAGCCGGGAGTTGCTCTTAAAGCATAGGAAAAGAGACAGAACCTCGACAATGATGTACTTGGACAGAAAGGGCATACGCGTGTTTTCCAGGGCCCTCATTAACAAGGGGAGGTTGTTTCCAGCACACTTTAGTGGGCAAGAGAGGGCCCACGTCACCAGGGCGATGTTTGCCATCCAGGCAGGAATGAGCTAACATCAGAGGGCCCACCTCACAAAAGGGTGAGGTAACCAGCAAGGATCAGTCTCTCACCAGAGGGCCCACATCACCAAGGGGATGGGAACCTGGCAGGAGTGTCATCACACCAGTGGGCGCACATCAGAAAATGTGGGGAGCCCAGCAGTTAGGACCTGACGCAAGAAGGCCCTCATCACCTAGGACAGGAGGTTCCCAGCAGGCTCCAACTGGCACCAGAGTGCCGACGTCACCGAGGCAACGGAAGCAAGCCAGGCAGGAATTAACTCACAGAGAGGGCCCACCTCACAGAAGGGTGAGGAACCCAGCCAGTAAAAGTCTCTCACCAGTGGGCCCACATCACCAAGGGGATCGGAACCAGGCAGGAGTGTCCTCACACCAGTGTGTCCAAATCGTAGAAAGGTGAGGAACCTGGAACATGTGGCCTAAACCAGAGGACACACATCTCCAAGGGGCTCGGAGTGAGGCAGGCAGGAGTAGCCTCACAACACAGGGCCCATATAATAAAAAAGGAGAGAAATCCAGCAGTTGGAACCTCCCAGCAGGCGGCCAAGAGCACCGAGTCTCTGCGATCCAGGCCGCAGTGAACTCACAGCAGAGGGCCCACATCATGAAACTGTGAGCAACCCAGGCGTTGGGACCTCAGAGCAGAAGGCCCACATCCCCATGGGGACGGGAACCTGGCAGGAGTGTCCTCGCACCAGTGGGCGCACATCGGAAAATGTGGGGAACCCAGCAGTTAGGTCCTAACACCAGAGGGCCCTCATTACCGTGGGGAGGAGACTCCCAGCAGGTTCCAACTGCTACCAGAGGGCCGACGTCACCAAGGCGACTTGTGCCAGCCAGGCAGGAATTACCTCATAGCAGATGGCCCACCTCACAGAAGTGTGAGGAACACAACCAGCATCACACTCTCCCCAGAGGGCCCACATCACCAAGGGGATGGGAACCAGGCAGGAGTGTCCTAAGACCAGTGGCGTGACATCAACGAAAGGTGAGTAATCAGGCACATGTGGGATCAAACAAGGGGACACACATCATGAAGGGTCTGGGAGTGAGGCATGCAGGAGTAGACTCACAACAGAGGGCCTATAGAATAAAAAAGGTGAGGAATCCAGCAGCTGGAACCTCCCAGCTGGTGGCCAGGAGCAGGGAGGCTATGGGATCCAGGACTGAGTGAACTCACAAGAGAGGGCCCTCATCATGAAACTGTGAGCAACACAGCCCTTGGGACCTCAGAGCTGAAGGCCCACATTCCCGTGTGGTTGGGAACCTGGCAGGAGTGTACTCGCACCACAGGGTGCACATCAGAAAATTTGGGAGCCCAGGAGTTAGGGCCTGACGCCAGAGGGCCCTCATTACCGAGGGGAGGAGACTCCAAGCATGCACCAACTCCCAACTGAGGGCACACTTGGCCAAGGTAACGTTTGCCAGCCAGGCAGTAGTGACCTCACACGAGAGGGCCTACCTCACAGAAGCTTGAGGTACCCAGCCAGGTTAAGGCTCTCACCAGAGGGCCCACATCACCAAGGGGATCGGAACCAGGCAGGAGTGTCCTCACACCAGCGTGGTCACATCATAGAAAGGTGAGGAACCCAGCACATGTGGCCTAAACCAGAGGACCCACATGTCCAAGAGTCTCGGAGTGAGAAAGGCAGGAATAGCCACACAACACATGGCCCTTAGAATAAAAAAGGGGAGGAAACCAGCAGTAGGAACCTGCCAGCAGGCGGCCCAGAGCATCGAGTCTAAGGGATTCAGGCCACAGTGAACTCACAGCAGAGGGCCACATCATGAAACTGTGAGCAACCCAGACGTTGGGACCTCAAAGTACAAGGCCCACATTCCCTTAGGGATGGGAACATGGCAGGAGTGTCATCGCACCACTTAGCACGTATCAGAAAATGTGGGTACCCAGCACTTAGGGCCTGACGCCAGAAGGCGCTCATAACCGAGGGAAGGATGCTCTCAGCAGGCTCCAACTGCCACCAAAGTGCCGACGTCGTCGAGGTGTGTGCAAGCCAGGCAGGAGTGACCACAGAGCAGAGGGCCCACCTCAGAGAAGTGTGAGGGACCCAATCAGGATCAGACTCTCACCAGAGGGCCCACATCACCAAGGGGATGGGAACCAGGCAGGAGGGTCCTCACACCAGTGGGGCCACATCAGGGAAAGGTGAGGAATCGAGCACATGTGGGCTCAAACAAGGGGACACACATCACGAAGAGGCTGAGAGTGAGGCATGCAGGAGGAGACTCACAACAGAGGGCCCATAGAATAAAAAAGTGAGGAAACCAGAAGTAGGAACCTCCAAGCAGGCGGCCCAGAGCACTGACGCTATGGGATACAGGCCGGAGTGAACTCACAGCAGAGGCCACACATCCTGAAACTGTGAGCAACCCAGACGTTGGGACCACAGAAGAGAAGGCACACAACCCCATGGGGATGGGAACCTGACAGGAGTCTCATCGCACCAGTGGGCGCACATCAGAAAATGTGGGGAGCCCAGCAGTTAGTGCCTGACGCAACAGGGCCCTCATCACCGAGGGGAGGAGGGTCCCAGCAGGCTGCAACTGATACCAGAGGGCCGACGTTGCCAAGGCGGGGTGTGCCAGCAGGCAGGAGTGACCTCAGAGCAGAGGGCCCACCTCACAGAAGTATGATGAACCCAGCTAGGATCAGACTCTCACCTGTGGGCCCACATCACCAAGTGGATGGGAACCAGGCAGGAGTGTCCTCACACCAGTGGGGCCACATCAGCGAAAGGTGAGGAACCCAGCACACGTGGCCTCAAACCAGAGGACACACATCAACAAGGGGCTGGGAGTGAGGCAGGCAGGAGGAGCCTCAAAGCAGAGGGCCCATAAAATAAAAAAAATTGAGCAATCTGACGAATGCAACCTCCCAGCAGGTGGCCAGGAGCAGCGAGCCTATGGGATCCAGGCCTGAGTGAACTCACACCAGAGGGCCCACATCCTGACACTGTGAGCAACCCAGCCATTGGTACCTCAGAGCAGAAGTTCCACATCCGCATGGGGATCGGAACCTGGCAGGAGTGTCATCACCCCAGTGAGCGCACATCAGAAAATGTGGGGAGCCCAGCTCTTAGGGCCTGACTTCAAAGGGCCCTCATCACCAAGGGGAGGAGGCACTCAGCACGCTCCAACTGCAACCAGAGGGCACATGTGGCCACGGTGAAGTGTGCCAACCAGGCAGAATTGACCTCACAGCAGAGCGCCCATCTCCCATAAGTGTGAGGAATCCAGCCACGATCAGACTCTCAACAGAGGGCCCACATCACCAAGGGGTTGGGAACCAGGCAGGAGTGTCCTCACACCACTGGGGCCCCATCACTAAAAGGTGAGGCAAACGGCACATGTGGCCTCAAACCAGAGGACCTCCATCAACAAGGGGCTCGCAGTGAGGCAGGCAGGAGGAGCCTCACAACACAGGGACCGAAGAATAAAAATGGTGAGGAATCCTGCAGTTGGAACCTCTCAGCAGGCGGCCCAGAGCACAGAGACTATGGGATCTAGGCCTGTGTGAACTAACACCAGGGAGCCAACATCATGAAACTGTGAGCAACCCAGGAGTTGGGACAAGAGAACAGAAGGCACACATCCCCATGCGGATGGGAACCTTACAGGAGTGTCCTGGCATCACTGGGCTCACATCAGAAAACGTGGTGAGCCCAGCAGTAAGAGCCTGACGCCAGAGCGCCCTCATCACCTTGGAGAGGACATTCCCAGCAGGCTCCAACTGCCATCAGAGGGTCGACGTCACCAATTAAACGGGTGCAAGCCAGGCAGGAATTACCTCACAGAGAGGGCCCACCTCACAGAAGGGTGAGGATCCCAGCCAGGATCAGACTCTCACCAGAGGTCCCACAACACCAAGGGGATGGGAACTAGGCAGGAGTGTCCTCACACCAGTGGGGCGACATTATCGAAAGGAGAGTGACCCAGCACACGTGGCCTCAAACATGAGGACACACATCAGCAAGGGGCTGGGAGTGAGGCAGGCAGGAGGAGCCTCAAAACTGAGGGCCCAAAGAATAGAAAAGTTGAGGAATCCTGCAGTTGGAACCTCCCAGCAGGCGGCAAGGAGCAGCGAGGCTATGGGATCCCGGCCGCTGTGAACTCACAAGAGAGGGATCTCATCATGAAACTGTGAGCAACCCAGCCGTTGGGACCACAGAGCAGAAGGCCCACATTCCCATGAGGTTGGGAACCTGGCAGGAGTGTACTCACACCACAGGACACACGTCAGAAAATTTTGGGAGCCCAGGAGTTAGGGCCTGACGCCAGACGGCCCTCACTACCGAGGGGAGGAGACTCCCAGCAGGCACCAACTGCCAACTGAGGGCCCACGTCGCCAAAGTGCCGTGCGCCAGCCAGGCAGCTTTGACCTCAGTGTAGAGGGCTACGTCACAGGAGGGTGAGGAAACCAGCCGGTATAAGACTCTCACCAGAGGGCCCACATCACCAAGGGGATCGGAACCAGGCAGGAATGTCCTCATACCAGTGTGGCCAAATCACAGAAAGGTGAGGAACCCGGAACATGTGGCCTAAACCAGAGGACCCACATCTCCAAGGGGCTCGGAGTGAGGCAGGCAGGAGTAGCCTCTCAACACAGGGCCCAAAGAAGAAAACATGTGAGGAATCCAGCAGTCGGACCCTCCGAGCAGGCAGCCCAGAGCACCGAGTCTATACGATCCAGGCCGCAGTGAACTCACAGCAGAGGGCCCCACATCATGAAACTGTGAGCAACCCAGCCGTTGGGACCACAGAGCAGAAGGCCCACATTCCCATGAGGTTGGGAACCTGGCAGGAGTGTACTCACACCACAGGACACACGTCAGAAAATTTTGGGAGCCCAGGAGTTCGGGCCTGACGCCAGACGGCCCTCACTACCGAGGGGAGGAGACTCCCAGCAGGCACCAACTGCCAACTGAGGGCCCACGTCGCCAAAGTGCCGTGCGCCAGCCAGGCAGCTTTGACCTCAGTGTAGAGGACTACGTCACAGAAGGGGAGGAAACCAGCCGGTATAAGACTCTCACCAGAGGGCCCACATCACCAAGGGGATCGGAACCAGGCAGGAATGTCCTCATACCAGTGTGGCCAAATCACAGAAAGGTGAGGAACCCGGAACATGTGGCCTAAACCAGAGGACCCACATCTCCAAGGGGCTCGGAGTGAGGCAGGCAGGAGTAGCCTCTCAACACAGGGCCCAAAGAGTAAAACATGTGAGGAATCCAGCAGTCGGAACCAC
The DNA here is from genome assembly GCF_963924675.1 of Phocoena phocoena. Taxonomy (NCBI): domain Eukaryota; kingdom Metazoa; phylum Chordata; class Mammalia; order Artiodactyla; family Phocoenidae; genus Phocoena; species Phocoena phocoena. Next base: position 436,793 of record NW_027077770.1, on the reverse strand, counting down.
CGAGCAGGCGGCCCAGAGCACCGAGTCTATACGATCCAGGCCGCAGTGAACTCACAGCAGAGGGCCCACATCATGAAACTGTGAGCAACCCAGCCGTTGGGACCTCAGAGCAGAAGGCCCACATCCCCTTGGGGATGGGAACTTGGCAGGAGTGTTCTCGCACCACTTAGCACCTATCAAAACATGTGCGTACCCAGCTGTTATGGCCTGACACCAGAGGGCCCTAATGACCGAGGGGAGGAGGCTCCCAGCAGGTTCCAACTGCCACCAAAGAGACGAGGTCAACAAGGCGTGGTGTGCCAGCCACGCAGGAGCGACCTCAGAGCAGAGGGCCCACCTCACAGAAGGGTGAGGATCCCAACCAAGATAAGACTCACCAGAGGGCCCACATCACCAAGGGGTTGGGAACCAGGCAGGAGTGTTCTCACACCAGTGGGCCCACATCATCAAAAAGTGAGGGACCCAGCACAAGTGGATTCAAACCAGAGAACACACATCACCAAGGGGCTGGTGGTGAGGCAGGCAGGAGGAGCCTCACAACAGAGAGCCCAAAGAATAAAAAAGGTGTGGAAACCAGCAGTTGGAACCTCCCAGCAGGCAGCCAAGAGCACCGAGTCTATTAGATCCATGCCGGAGTGAACTCAGATCAGAGGGCCCACATCATGAAACTGTGAGCAACCCAGCCGTTGGGAGCACAGAGCAGAAGGCCCACATCCCCATGGGGACGGGAGCCTGGCAGGAGTGTCCTCGCACCAGTGGGCGCACATCAGAAAATGCGGGGAGCCCAGCAGCTGGGCCTGACGCCAGAGGGACTTCATCACCATGGGCAGGAACCTCCCGGCAGGCTCCAACTGCTACCAGAGGGCCAACGTCGCCAAGGTGACTTGTCCCAGCCAGGCAGGAATTACCTCATAGCAGAGGGCCCACCTCACAGAAGTGTGAGGAACACAACAAGCATCCGACTCTCTCCAGAGGGCCCACATCACCAAGGGGATGGGAACCAGGCAGGAATGTCCTCACACCAGTAGGGCGACTTCAGCGAAAGGTGAGGAATCCAGCACGTGTGGGCTCAAACAAGAGGACACACATCACGAAGGGGCGGGGAGAGAGGCATTCAGGAGGAGACTCACAACAGAGGGCGCATAGAATAAAAAGGTGAGGAAACCAGAAGTTGGAACCTCCAAGCAGGCGGCCCAGAGCACCGACTCTATGGGATACAGGCTGGAATGAACTCACAGCAGAGGGCCCACATCCTGAAATTGTGAGCAACCCAGACTTTGGGACCACAGAAGAGAAAGCCCACAACCCCATGGGGATGGGAACCAGGCAGGAGTCTCATTGCACCAGTGGGCGCACATCAGAAAATGTGGGGAGCCCGGCAGTTAGGGCCTGATGCAAGAGGGCCCGCATCACCGAGGGGAGGAGGGTCCCAGCAGGCTCCAACTTCTACCAGAGGGCCAACGTTGCCAAGGCGGCGTGTGCCAGCAGGCAGGAGTGACCTCAGAAGAGAGGGCCCACCTCACAGAAGTACGAGGAACCCAACTAAGATCAGATTCTCACCAGTGGGCCCACATCACCAAGGGGATGGGAACCATGCAGGAGTGACCTCACACCAGTAAGGCCACATTGCTAAAAGGTGAGGCAACCGGCAAATGTGACCTCAAACCAGAAGACCTATGTCCACAAAGGGCTCGCAGTGAAGCACGCAGGAGTAGCCTCACAACACAGGGACCGAGGAATAAAAATGGTGAGGAATCCAGCAGTTGGAACCTCCCAGCAGGCGGCCCAGAGCACCCAGTCTTGAGATCCAGGCTGCAGTGAACTTACAGCAGAGGGCTCACATCATGAAACTGTGAGCAACCCAGCCGTTGGGAACTCAGAGCAGATTGCCAACATCCCCATGGGGATAGGAACTTGGCAGGAGTTTCCTCGCACAACTTAGCACTATCAGAAAATGTGGGTACCTAGCAGTTAGGGCCTGACGCCAGAGGGCCCTCATCACCGAGGGGAGGAGGCTACCAGCACGTTCCAACTGCCACCAGAGGGCCGACTTCACCAAGGCGGGGTGAGTCAGCTAGGCAGGAGTGAACTCAGCGCAGAGAGCCCACCTCACGGAAGTGTGAGGAACCCAACCAGGATCAGATTCTCACCAGAGGGCCCACATCACCAAGGGGATGGGAAACAGGCATGAGTGTCCTCACACCAGTGGGGCCGCTTCAGCGAAAGTTCAGGAACCCAGCACATGTGGGCTCAACAAGGGGAAACACATCACGAAGGGGCTGGGTGTGAAGCATGCAGGAGACTCAAAACAGAGGGCCCATAGAATAAAAAATGTGAGGAATCCAGCAGTTGGAACCTCCAAGCAGGCAGCCCAGAGCACCGACGCTATGGGATAGAGGCTGGAGTGAACTCAAAGCAGAGGACCCACATCATGAAACTGTGAGCAACTCAGTCGTTGGGACCACAGAACAGAAGGCTCACATGCCCATGGGGATGGGAAACTGGCAGGAGTGTCTTCGCACCACTGGGCGCACATCAGAAAATTTTTGGAACCCAGGAGTTAGGGCCTGTGGCCAGAGTGCCCTCATTACCAGGGGGAGAAGACTAACAGCAGGCGCCAACTCCCAAGTGAGGGTCCACGTCACCAAGGTGATGTGTGCCAGACAGGCAGGATATACCTCACAGCAGAGGGCCCACCTCACAGAAGGGTGAGGAACCCAGCCAGGATCAGACTCTCACCAGAGGGCCCACATCACCAAGGGGATGGGAACCAGGCAGGAGTGTCCCCACACCAGTGGGGCCACATCACTAAAAGGTGAGGAAACCGGCACATATGGCCTCAAACCAGAGGAACTACATCACGAAGGGGCTGGGAGTGAGGCAGGCAGGAGGAGCCTCACAACACAGAGCCCAAAGGATAAAAACGGTGAGGAATCCTGCAATTGGAACCTCCCAGCAGGCAGCCCAGAACACAGAGGCTAATGGATCTAGGACTGAGTGAACTAACACCAGGGAGCCAACATCATGAAACTGTGAGCCACCTCAGCGTTGGAACCTCAGAGCAGAAGGCGCACAACCCATGGGGATGGGAACCTTACAGGAGTGTCCTGGCATTACTGGGCTCACATCGGAAAACGTGAGGAACCCAGCAGTTAGAGTCTGAACCCACAGGGCCCACATCACCGAGGAGAGGAGGCTCCCAGCAGGCTCCAACTGCCACCAGAGGGCCGACATCACCAAGGCGACGGGAGCAAGCCAGTCAGGAGTTACCTCACAGCAGAGGGCCCACCTCACAGAAGGGTGAGGAACCCAGCCAGAATCAGATTCCCACCTGAAGGCCCACATCACCAAGGGGATGGGAACCAGGCAGGAGTGTCGCCACACCAGTGGGGCCACATCAGAAAAAGATGAGGAACCCAGCACATGTGACCTCAAACCAGTGGACACACATCACCAAGTTGCTGGGAGTGAGGCAGGTGTCTGGACGGGCACATTTAACTGCAGTTACCCACCAGGAATAGGAATTAGCCAAAGGCTCAGCGTGCAGTGCCGCAACCAGATTAAGGCCTGAAGCAAACCTGCGGTTTTCTGGCTAGCTTACAAGGAAGGGAGTTAAGAAAGGAAATCAGGGGCACTGTAATTCACAAACCTGCAGAGTTATAAATGACAGCTATTGTCAAAAATATATTGAAGTAAGACTGCAAAGAGGACTTGAAAACGAGGCAGAATTGCAGGAATCAGATTTCAGGAGGTAGATGGGAATTGCATTTAAAGCATATGAAAAGCGGCAGATCTTTGACAGTGATGCACTTAGACAAAAAGTGCGTATACATTTTTTCCTTTATATATTCAAGAAAAGACGCATATGCCCTTTTTGGCTAACCAAGCACTAAAGCAATGGAAATCCGCACTATAATGAAGTCTCATTTCGCATTCATCAAAAGGGGCATCTAAAAAAGTGTAAAAACCAGAAACACAGGACATGCCATGGAGAACAGGGAGCCTTGTTTTGGTGATGGGCGGGATGTAAGTTGCCAACATACACTCTGGAGATGTTTATGGTGTATCCTGAAACATCTAAAAAACAAAGCTACAGAGCCTAGGGCCCTTCCACTTATGGCCGTACAGCTTAGGAAAATTACAATCAACAAGACACAGCCAACACAAAATTTAGGGCTGCTGTGTTTACAAGAACCTCGAGTCCAGTACAAATTAAATATCCCAGAAAGAAAAAATGGATAAAGAAGTTGTGCTACTTACGTACAATGGAATATCACTCAGCAATGAAATCTGTGTCATCAGGCCTGTAGCAGCAAATTGAGTGGATTTAAGTACGATGATTCTAAGAGAAATACGTAACACAGAGAAAGATAATTATCATAAGATATCACTAATAGAGGGAGTGTAAACTTGGCTACACATGAACTGAATTACAAAACCGAACAGTGTCTCACATTTAGATAAATTACTTATGCTTGCTTAAGGGAAAAGTTGAGTTGGGGTGCTGTATAAAACCAGAGATTGAAATTAGCACAGACACCGTTCCATAAGCCGAATACGTAATAGAGAAGATCTACTCCTTGCTCTACGAAATAGACTCAACCATGGGGTATCTCCTCACACCTGTTAGAATGGGCATCATCAGAAAATCTACAAACAACAAATGCTGGAAAGGGTGTGGAGATAAGGAACCCTCTTCCACTATTGTTGGAATGTAAATTGATACAGTCACTGTGGAGAACATTATGGAGTTTCTTATCAAACTAACAATAGAATTACCATATGATACAGCAATCCCACTACTGGGCATATACCCAGACAAAACCATAAATCAAAAAGAGACATTCACCGCAATGTTCATTGCATCACTATTTACAATATCCAGGTAATGGAAGCAACCTAAATGCCCACAGACAGATGAATGCATAAAGAGGTGGTACATATATAAAATGGAATCTTACTAAGCCAAAAAAAGGAATGAAATTGGGGCATTTGTAGAGACTTTGACGGATCTAGAGACTGTCATACAGAGTGAAGTCAGTCAGAGAAAAACAAATCTTGTATATTAATGCATGTATGTTGAACTAGAAAAATTGTACAGATGAACCGTTTTGGAAGGCAGAAACAGAGCAACAGATGTAGACAACAAATGTATGGACACCAAGGGGGGGAAAGCTGTTGGGAGGATGGTGGTGGGAGGAGTTGAGAGATTGGGATTGGCATGTATACATTTATATGTATAAAATAGATAACCAAAAAGAACCTGCTGTATAAAATATAATTCAAAATTAAAATAATAAAATTTAAAAAAGTAAAACAGAAAAAATATTCTTCCCTTCACATACATGTATTTATATGAATAAATTATTTCCATGCTTATATCTGTAAATACAAAAAAGAGGAATAAAATCTACCTTGAACCAAAAACGAAAAAAAGAAAAAAAAAAAAAAAAACAGAACCCACCAGTTATACAGAGGAAAACCGTATCAGGGCACTTGCTCCAGTTGTAAACAATTCTGAAGTTGGTCAGTGGTGGGGAATCATCTCCCATTCAGCCAGCAGGCCCCACGCAACAAGCCTCCTCATTGCAAAGGCTGGGGAACCGTGCCGAGGCATCTGTGAGTAAACGTGGGCCGAGGCCCAGGCCAGCTGCTGCTGAAATGTTCCCACCCTTCCCAGGTAAAACACCTGAATATGTACAAGGACTTGAAAGCCTAGAGGAAGGGCCATGGAGCCACACGAGCGACAGCATGCCAGCCGACTTGGTGCCTGCAGGCCAGCCAGGATGGTCCTGGCCCTGGATGCTCTTCTGGAAGCTTTCCATTTCCCTGCCTGAGATACCCCTGTTGTCCCGGCCCCCACTGCTTTCTTCCTTCCTCACCTCTGCCCAGGGAGAAATTCCAGCGGCAGGTATGGTGACACATCCTCTTCTTTAGCAGGTGGCATCTTGGCAACTGCTGCAGAAAGACCAGCAGAGCCCCACTCACACTGGGACACCCACAAAGCCGTGGCCTCTCACTCCCTCCCACCAGCCCAGCCCCGAGACTGCTGACAGGGCAGAGAAAATGGCGTCAGGCACAGCTACAGGGGCTCTTGCTGCCTGGAGCGGTGTTTATATTGATCTCAACCTAGGCACACCTGGGGAGGGCTGGCCGGCACGGTCAGGCTTCCCAGGCCAGCCAATAATCACCCCTCAGGGGCTCACAGTTGCAGAAAATGGAACTTGCTGAATCAGCCACGTCCAGGGAACAGGTGTGGGCTCCTGAGAGTCAGGATAGACAAGGAGCTACAGCACTGGCTTGTTTTCTAAACATATTATCTGGCCCATGAGTGAGAGACAACTTCAAGAAAACCCTCTCCTAATGAGAGGAACTCAGGGGTCAGGGAGAGGAGGGGTGGGTGGTGGGTGGAGACAGAGGCCTGGTGCCCCGGGTGCAGTGGAAGTCTCTGGAAGACCAGGTGGAGGGAGGCCGCACAGAGTGATTCCCAAGATCACAGAACCTGTCGGAGCTGCTGTTATTTAGTTCAAGTCTTGCTCTGAGGTGATCTGTGTCAGATCTGAGCGACAGGTGAGCTGGGGGTGCTCTGCAATATGGGCTATGTGCACGGTTCCTCTGTGCCCAGCCCTGCCACGGTACCTGCAAGGGTAGCTCTGTATCCTGGGAGGGGCCTGACCACGAGAGCCCCATGGGCTGCAGGGTACCTGCCCAGGGAAACCCATACCCTGGGAGGGGCCTGACCACGTAAGCCCTGTGGGCTGGGGTGGGGGTGGTGTACCTGCCCAGGTGAGCTCCATATCCTGGGATTGGCCTGACCTCGGGAGTCCCATGGGCTGCAGGGGACCTGCCCAGGGAACCCCATATCCTGGGAGGGGCCTGACCACGAGAGCCCCTTGGGCTGCTGGAGTCCTGGTAAAGGATCCCAGGACAGTCAGTGAAGCCACCGAGGATATACCTCCAGTAGTTCCTAATTCCTACACCCTGCTGTTCATTCTACCAACCACCAGGACTTGGTATTCTGTATTAGTCTTCAATGATGCCTTCTTTTGTATTCCATTAGTCCCAGAGTCACAAGACATTTTGGCTTGTGAGTGGCAGGCCTCAACATACAACTGAAACAATACTTCCGGGCCATCTTGCACCAAGGGTTCAAAAATTCCCACACCATCTTTGGGGAAAGCTCAGCTAAAGACCTAAAAGTTCTACCTCTGGAAAAGGAAACACTCCTTCAATATTCAGACGACATTCTGATCGCCAGCCCTACTAAGGAGGCCTCTGAACTACCAAGCCAACAAAGGATAGAAGTTGTCCAAGAAAAAGCTCAAATATCACAGACTACGGTGACCTGCCTGGGCTTCATTCTCACAGAAGGTCGGAGAAGCCCATCCCAGGAAAGGGAACAAACAATTTACAGCCTTACCCATTTCTAAAACTAGAAGACAGCTTAGGGGTTCCTGGGGAGGCCACGGTTTGCTCCTTCTGGGTCCCTAACTACAGTCTACTAGCTGGGCCTCTATATGAAACACTGAAAGGAAAAGATGATGATCCTTTTGAACAGAATTCAGAAGTGGCCTTTCAAGAATGGAAAGAGCAGTCAATTCAGACCCTTGCCCTGGAACTCCCTAATTTAGCGAAACCCTTTGACCTTTACATTCCTGGTGAAAGGTGAATCGCCATTGGAGTATTAGTGCAAAAACTGGGACCACTTGAAATGGAACAATGCAAGAATGCCATCCAGGTAAGATAAACTACGGTCACCAAAGGGCTTGGCCCACCGCCACATCTGGCCAAGATACTGGCAGTATCTAAAAACATGGAAATCAGCAGCCCAAAAGGCCACCTCCCTCCTAAGGGAAAAGGACCCCACGTGGTGATCCTAACCCCCAACCATGCCCTGAAGTTGCAGTGTTTGCTCCGTGGGCACACCGACCTCGAGTGAGGAGGCCCTCCAACTCCAACCTCCAGAGAGATAGCCGGGGGCAACGAGGCACCATGACGACTCGTGTGACCATAACTTGACCTGGAGTTTCTCTCATAACACAACAAGAGTGTGTCCCAAAAGAGTATACTACTGCTTGCAGGACTTACTGCACCCAGAGGGGAGCTAATAATCTTGGCGGGGGAACCGTATATCACGCTGTCACCATAGAAAAGCCTACAGACACTGTGATGATGGCGGCCAATAAGACCGGCTGGACTCCTGTTTACTTCCAAAGGCTCTTGACTCAGTGGCCATCGTGGTCCTTCATCACCACTGACCCTGGACTGTCTGGGAGTTGAGTGGGCAGGGTCCTGTCACCTGGTGCTGTTTATACGTTAAGTCAGCGGACTAATTGAAGAAAGTGCAGACTACTGGTCAGAGCATCTAGGCTGGCAGAAACGGTCAGCCTAAGGTGGCCCAACAAATTTGGAGCGGGGTGAAACTATACCTCACAGCGTCTCTGCACATCCCCTTCCTGGACCCTTAAAGGTCATTAAAATCTATAACACTTCCAATACTGGTGCTCAGGCGGACAAGCACGGAGGCAGGAGGCCTGGGGACAATCAACATCACCTGGAGGCTGCTGGGGAGAAGTTCTGACCCTCGCCCCTGGGTATGAGGGCTCCTAACTCAGCACTCAGCAGTTACAGAAGAAGGGTCTGCACCCTCAGCACTCCAAGAATGAGGAAGGGGACAAAAGGCAGAAGAGGGGTTTGTCCCAGGCAAAGCCCCTTAAAAATCCCTGGGAGATTAAAATAGAATCTGGGCAATAAAATAAAGTCTAACCATTTTTATCCTTTGTGCTTTGTCTAATTTCACGTGCTCCTAGGTTCCCGCATACAGACGTTCCACACCCGGCACTTCAGACCAGATTTCCTAGTGCAGAATGGCTGGGTCGACACATCAGCTCCTGGGGCCCACTGTAGACTCTGCGATATAGAGCCTGAGCTGCAGCCAACCGGGCCCTCGAGAGTTCCACCGCTTCCCTCCCACTGACTCTGACAGGATCTCTACACAGGAGCCCAGCCCACAGGGTAGCACATGCTCTCACCTCTCCATGCTCTGATCAAAATATAAAGTTTTCTTTGCTTCTGAACCAAACTCAGTCTCAATCTGTTGGCTTCAATGACACTGGAATGGGGTATACTCGTTGCGTTCCACTCTGGAGGATCAGTAACAGAAATTGAGAACATTGTAACTTCAAAGAACAGATGTGTGAGCCAAACTGTAATTAACATACAACAGTGTATAAGGCTCGGGTAAAATAAGATATTTCTAACATTTCCATTTGATATTTCCATCACTTTATTATAAGCAAGTTCAGTGAAAAGGTTTGTCTTATTTGTCAGGTCAATATTAGAGAAACGAAGAGATTTCTTTCCAAAGATGTACATCTAATAATCTTGGTTAAGGCTTCAATCTTGTTTTAAATGCTTTTCCATTGAAAATGATACCTTTCTTTCAGCTCCCCCATTTCTGAGAAGTATAAAATCTTATAATTTACTATTACCAAAGGGGAAAGGTGGGAGGAGGGATAAACTAACAGTTTGGGATTAACACATATACACTGCTATGTATAAAATCGATCATCAACAAGGAACTACTGTATAGCACAGGGAACTACACTCAATATTTTGCAATAACCTATAAGGGGAAATAATCTGAAAAAGAATAGATATTTTTATTGACATCATCTATCAATGACAGTTAAAATGGAACCTAAGGGAAGCCGGTGGTGAGTCCTTCTGACCCTGAAGACTTCAATCATCTAAAGTTTGGACTCTGCCTAATTCCCAGGGCCCTTAATGAACATATGTGTAGTCGTGGCTTAAAAAACTCCCCAGTTTGGGTTGCGGACAGACATTGATTTTGAAAAAGCCCTGGTGTTCTCTTCACATGAATGGGACCCTTCCTACAGCTAAAACATGCCTGTCACACCCAGAGGACGGTATACCGTCTGATCGGGAAGAGTCTGGAAAAGGCATCTCATCTCCTCACCTCCTGGCGCTCGGGTTCACCCCTCCAGCGTCTTTACTAACAGTCTCCCCACTTGGAGATGTCAGCACTGTCAACATCCTGTTGTGTACAGTTTGGAATTTGTCCAGAGGATGAAGCGGAAGGAGGAGGAACAATGAGAGACAAGTCCTAGGTGTTCGGACAGGCACATGTCACTCTAATTTCCAATCAGGAAGACGAATTGACCAAAGACTAGGTTTGCCCATGGAAACAGAATAGGGCTTGAGGAAATCCCGCTGCTTTGTGGCCACTTCCCATAAACACAAGTTGAAAAATGGAACTCAGGGGCACTAAAATTCACGAAACTGCATAGCTGAAAATATCTATCACTGAAAAATGTCTTGAGGAAAGTCACAGAAAAGGAATTGTAAGCAACAGAGAATGGCAGGAAAGGGATTGGAAGAGGTAGAAAGGACTCGCCATTAAGCTCAAGGAAAAGGGCTGAACATCGCCAACATTGCAGATGGCCCAAAAGGGTGTATGCGTCTTTTTCTGTATATATTCAAGAAAAGGGCATGCACATTTTTAGCTAACCAAACATGTGGGAACTGGAAATCAATACTACAAAAGATATCACTTTGCATCAGTCAGAAGAGCCGTCCTCATAAAGTGTAAACACCAGAAATGCAGAACAGGGCAAGGAGTAAAGGGAGCCCTGTGAGGTTTATAGTAGAAATGTATATTGCCAACGGTCACTCTGGAGAAGTGTATTGTGTTTACTAAAGCATCTAAAAAATGAGCTAAAGAGCACAGGGCACTTGCACTCATGGACGTATATCTTGGGAAAAACAAAAATCGAGAGGACACAGGCACCCCAATGTTTACCGCCTCTCTGTTTAAAAGATACTCAACTAGGATATAACTTAAATGTCTCTGGAGGGAAAAAAATGGATAGAGATGTGGTACTTATGTAGAGTGGAATATTACTCAGCCTGGAAACCAATGAAATATGGCCATTTGTAACAACTCCAGAGGAGTTACGTATGATCATACAAAGTCACATAATACTAAAAGAAAAAGACATAAGATATCACTAATACATGCAATGTAAACTTGGTTATGCATGAACGGAATTACAAAACAGAACAGGGTCTCAAATTTAGAAAACCAACTTATGCTTACTTATGGGGAAAGGTGAGTTGGGGTGCTTCCTAAAACCAGATATTGAAATTAGCACACATACCGTTCCATAACCCAGATATATAATAGACAAAGCCTACTCCTTGCTCAACGAAATGGACTCAACACCCCATATTCAACGCCTAGGAATATACCTGACCGGGAAGAATCTTAAAACCCATGGATATATATGTCTCTGTAAGAGAATCAAGCATGTGTACATCGGCATAAATGCAGCAGTGAAATTCCGATAAATCCCATTATCAAAATAAATTTCCAAAATAAAACACAATGACAGTGAAATAGGGAGCAATTCTTAAATAAGTCACTAAGGGTTGTGATGCAACCTGGAGTTACCACATCTACCCCCAGAGCTCGGTGAGACATAAGGCTGGACACTTCGCGCTGATAGCATTGGTGGGATTCGGTGAGCAAATGCAGACCGTTAGAAGTCATACTGCATGGGACTCATTCCATGGGTCCCAACTCTCCAGGTTTAAGGGATTCTTCCTTCAGCTAAAACATGCATGAGAAACCCAGAGTATGGTCCACCGTGTGATTAGGAAACGTTTTTAAATGCATCTCAGTTTACGTCCCCTGGTACTCGGGTTCACCATTCCAGACGCTTTACAAACACTCTCCCCATTTGGAGAGTCAGTGCCTTTAACCTCCTGTTTGACACAGTTTGCCATTTCTACGCAAGATGAAAAGGAATAGGCAGAACCAATGAGAGACTGGCTGTAGGTGTCTACACGGGCAAATGTAACGCTCATTTCCCACCAGGAAGAGGAATTAACCAAAGGCTCAGCGTGCCCTGCGGGAACCAGATTAGAGCCTGAAGCAATCCTGAGGTTTTGCGGCCAGCTCACAAGAAAGCCAGTTGAAGAAAGGAGTTCAGGGACACTGTAATTCACAAACCTGCAGAGTTATAAATGACAGCTCTCGTCCAAAAATATATTGAAGTAAGTCTGCAAAGAGGACTTGAAAGCGGGGCAGAATTTCAGGAAAACGATTTCAGGGGGTAGACTGGAATTGCACTTAAAGCATACGAAAAGAGGGAGAACGTCCACAATGATGCACTTGGCCCAAAAGGGCGAATGCGTTTTTTCCTGAATATATTCAGGCAAAAACGCATACGCCCTTTTTGGCCCACCAATCTAGCGCGTAAAGGAAATCTGCACTACAATGAAGTCTCACTGCCCCCCGGTCAAAACGGCCATCTGAGAAAAGTGTAAAATCCAGAAAGGCAGGATAGGCCATGGAGAACAGCGAGCCTTGTTATGCTGATGGGCGGGATGTAAAATGCCAAAATCCACTCTGGAAAAGTTTATGGTGTTTCCTGAAACACGTACGAAACAAAGCAACACAGCCTATGTCACATCCACTTATGGACCTGTAGCTTAGGGTAAGTAAAATCAAAAACACAGAGCCACCCGAAACTTTGGCGAAGAAGACTTGAAATCGGGGCAGAATTGCAGGGATTCGATTTCAGGAGTTAGCCGGGAGTTGCTCTTAAAGCATAGGAAAAGAGACAGAACCTCGACAATGATGTACTTGGACAGAAAGGGCATACGCGTGTTTTCCAGGGCCCTCATTAACAAGGGGAGGTTGTTTCCAGCACACTTTAGTGGGCAAGAGAGGGCCCACGTCACCAGGGCGATGTTTGCCATCCAGGCAGGAATGAGCTAACATCAGAGGGCCCACCTCACAAAAGGGTGAGGTAACCAGCAAGGATCAGTCTCTCACCAGAGGGCCCACATCACCAAGGGGATGGGAACCTGGCAGGAGTGTCATCACACCAGTGGGCGCACATCAGAAAATGTGGGGAGCCCAGCAGTTAGGACCTGACGCAAGAAGGCCCTCATCACCTAGGACAGGAGGTTCCCAGCAGGCTCCAACTGGCACCAGAGTGCCGACGTCACCGAGGCAACGGAAGCAAGCCAGGCAGGAATTAACTCACAGAGAGGGCCCACCTCACAGAAGGGTGAGGAACCCAGCCAGTAAAAGTCTCTCACCAGTGGGCCCACATCACCAAGGGGATCGGAACCAGGCAGGAGTGTCCTCACACCAGTGTGTCCAAATCGTAGAAAGGTGAGGAACCCGGAACATGTGGCCTAAACCAGAGGACACACATCTCCAAGGGGCTCGGAGTGAGGCAGGCAGGAGTAGCCTCACAACACAGGGCCCATATAATAAAAAAGGAGAGAAATCCAGCAGTTGGAACCTCCCAGCAGGCGGCCAAGAGCACCGAGTCTCTGCGATCCAGGCCGCAGTGAACTCACAGCAGAGGGCCCACATCATGAAACTGTGAGCAACCCAGGCGTTGGGACCTCAGAGCAGAAGGCCCACATCCCCATGGGGACGGGAACCTGGCAGGAGTGTCCTCGCACCAGTGGGCGCACATCGGAAAATGTGGGGAACCCAGCAGTTAGGTCCTAACACCAGAGGGCCCTCATTACCGTGGGGAGGAGACTCCCAGCAGGTTCCAACTGCTACCAGAGGGCCGACGTCGCCAAGGCGACTTGTGCCAGCCAGGCAGGAATTACCTCATAGCAGATGGTCCACCTCACAGAAGTGTGAGGAACACAACCAGCATCAGACTCTCACCAGAGGGCCCACATCACCAAGGGGATGGGAACCAGGCAGGAGTGTCCTAAGACCAGTGGCGTGACATCAACGAAAGGTGAGTAATCAGGCACATGTGGGATCAAACAAGGGGACACACATCATGAAGGGGCTGGGAGTGAGGCATGCAGGAGTAGACTCACAACAGAGGGCCTATAGAATAAAAAAGGTGAGGAATCCAGCAGCTGGAACCTCCCAGCAGGTGGCCAGGAGCAGGGAGGCTATGGGATCCAGGACTGAGTGAACTCACAAGAGAGGGCCCTCATCATGAAACTGTGAGCAACACAGCCCTTGGGACCTCAGAGCTGAAGGCCCACATTCCCGTGTGGTTGGGAACCTGGCAGGAGTGTACTCGCACCACAGGGTGCACATCAGAAAATTTGGGAGCCCAGGAGTTAGGGCCTGACGCCAGAGGGCCCTCATTACCGAGGGGAGGAGACTCCAAGCATGCACCAACTCCCAACTGAGGGCACACTTGGCCAAGGTAACGTTTGCCAGCCAGGCAGTAGTGACCTCACACGAGAGGGCCTACCTCACAGAAGCTTGAGGTACCCAGCCAGGTTAAGGCTCTCACCAGAGGGCCCACATCACCAAGGGGATCGGAACCAGGCAGGAGTGTCCTCACACCAGCGTGGTCACATCATAGAAAGGTGAGGAACCCAGCACATGTGGCCTAAACCAGAGGACCCACATGTCCAAGAGTCTCGGAGTGAGAAAGGCAGGAATAGCCACACAACACATGGCCCTTAGAATAAAAAAGGGGAGGAAACCAGCAGTAGGAACCTGCCAGCAGGCGGCCCAGAGCATCGAGTCTAAGGGATTCAGGCCACAGTGAACTCACAGCAGAGGGCCACATCATGAAACTGTGAGCAACCCAGACGTTGGGACCTCAAAGTACAAGGCCCACATTCCCTTAGGGATGGGAACATGGCAGGAGTGTCATCGCACCACTTAGCACGTATCAGAAAATGTGGGTACCCAGCACTTAGGGCCTGACGCCAGAAGGCGCTCATAACCGAGGGAAGGATGCTCTCAGCAGGCTCCAACTGCCACCAAAGTGCCGACGTCGTCGAGGTGTGTGCAAGCCAGGCAGGAGTGACCACAGAGCAGAGGGCCCACCTCAGAGAAGTGTGAGGGACCCAATCAGGATCAGACTCTCACCAGAGGGCCCACATCACCAAGGGGATGGGAACCAGGCAGGAGGGTCCTCACACCAGTGGGGCCACATCAGGGAAAGGTGAGGAATCGAGCACATGTGGGCTCAAACAAGGGGACACACATCACGAAGAGGCTGAGAGTGAGGCATGCAGGAGGAGACTCACAACAGAGGGCCCATAGAATAAAAAAGTGAGGAAACCAGAAGTAGGAACCTCCAAGCAGGCGGCCCGGAGCACCGACGCTATGGGATACAGGCCGGAGTGAACTCACAGCAGAGGCCACACATCCTGAAACTGTGAGCAACCCAGACGTTGGGACCACAGAAGAGAAGGCACACAACCCCATGGGGATGGGAACCTGACAGGAGTCTCATCGCACCAGTGGGCGCACATCAGAAAATGTGGGGAGCCCAGCAGTTAGTGCCTGACGAAACAGGGCCCTCATCACCGAGGGGAGGAGGGTCCCAGCAGGCTGCAACTGATACCAGAGGGCCGACGTTGCCAAGGCAGGGTGTGCCAGCAGGCAGGAGTGACCTCAGAGCAGAGGGCCCACCTCACAGAAGTATGATGAACCCAGCTAGGATCAGACTCTCACCTGTGGGCCCACATCACCAAGTGGATGGGAACCAGGCAGGAGTGTCCTCACACCAGTGGGGCCACATCAGCGAAAGGTGAGGAACCCAGCACACGTGGCCTCAAACCAGAGGACACACATCAACAAGGGGCTGGGAGTGAGGCAGGCAGGAGGAGCCTCAAAGCAGAGGGCCCATAAAATAAAAAAAATTGAGCAATCTGGCGAATGCAACCTCCCAGCAGGTGGCCAGGAGCAGCGAGCCTATGGGATCCAGGCCTGAGTGAACTCACACCAGAGGGCCCACATCCTGACACTGTGAGCAACCCAGCCATTGGTACCTCAGAGCAGAAGTTCCACATCCGCATGGGGATCGGAACCTGGCAGGAGTGTCATCACCCCAGTGAGCGCACATCAGAAAATGTGGGGAGCCCAGCTCTTAGGGCCTGACTTCAAAGGGCCCTCATCACCAAGGGGAGGAGGCACTCAGCACGCTCCAACTGCAACCAGAGGGCACATGTGGCCACGGTGAAGTGTGCCAACCAGGCAGAATTGACCTCACAGCAGAGCGCCCATCTCCCATAAGTGTGAGGAATCCAGCCACGATCAGACTCTCAACAGAGGGCCCACATCACCAAGGGGTTGGGAACCAGGCAGGAGTGTCCTCACACCACTGGGGCCCCATCACTAAAAGGTGAGGCAAACGGCACATGTGGCCTCAAACCAGAGGACCTCCATCAACAAGGGGCTCGCAGTGAGGCAGGCAGGAGGAGCCTCACAACACAGGGACCGAAGAATAAAAATGGTGAGGAATCCTGCAGTTGGAACCTCTCAGCAGGCGGCCCAGAGCACAGAGGCTATGGGATCTAGGCCTGTGTGAACTAACACCAGGGAGCCAACATCATGAAACTGTGAGCAACCCAGGAGTTGGGACAAGAGAACAGAAGGCACACATCCCCATGCGGATGGGAACCTTACAGGAGTGTCCTGGCATCACTGGGCTCACATCAGAAAACGTGGTGAGCCCAGCAGTAAGAGCCTGACGCCAGAGCGCCCTCATCACCTTGGAGAGGACATTCCCAGCAGGCTCCAACTGCCATCAGAGGGTCGACGTCACCAATTAAACGGGTGCAAGCCAGGCGGGAATTACCTCACAGAGAGGGCCCACCTCACAGAAGGGTGAGGATCCCAGCCAGGATCAGACTCTCACCAGAGGTCCCACAACACCAAGGGGATGGGAACTAGGCAGGAGTGTCCTCACACCAGTGGGGCGACATTATCGAAAGGAGAGTGACCCAGCACACGTGGCCTCAAACATGAGGACACACATCAGCAAGGGGCTGGGAGTGAGGCAGGCAGGAGGAGCCTCAAAACTGAGGGCCCAAAGAATAGAAAAGTTGAGGAATCCTGCAGTTGGAACCTCCCAGCAGGCGGCAAGGAGCAGCGAGGCTATGGGATCCCGGCCGCTGTGAACTCACAAGAGAGGGATCTCATCATGAAACTGTGAGCAACCCAGCCGTTGGGACCACAGAGCAGAAGGCCCACATTCCCATGAGGTTGGGAACCTGGCAGGAGTGTACTCACACCACAGGGCACACGTCAGAAAATTTTGGGAGCCCAGGAGTTAGGGCCTGACGCCAGACGGCCCTCACTACCGAGGGGAGGAGACTCCCAGCAGGCACCAACTGCCAACTGAGGGCCCACGTCGCCAAAGTGCCGTGCGCCAGCCAGGCAGCTTTGACCTCAGTGTAGAGGGCTACGTCACAGAAGGGTGAGGAAACCAGCCGGTATAAGACTCTCACCAGAGGGCCCACATCACCAAGGGGATCGGAACCAGGCAGGAATGTCCTCATACCAGTGTGGCCAAATCACAGAAAGGTGAGGAACCCGGAACATGTGGCCTAAACCAGAGGACCCACATCTCCAAGGGGCTCGGAGTGAGGCAGGCAGGAGTAGCCTCTCAACACAGGGCCCAAAGAAGAAAACATGTGAGGAATCCAGCAGTCGGAACCTCCGAGCAGGCGGCCCAGAGCACCGAGTCTATACGATCCAGGCCGCAGTGAACTCACAGCAGAGGGCCCACATCATGAAACTGTGAGCAACCCAGCCGTTGGGACCTCAGAGCAGAAGGCCCACATCCCTTTGGGGATGGGAACTTGGCAGGAGTGTTCTCGCACCACTTAGCACCTATCAAAACATGTGCGTACCCAGCTGTTATGGCCTGACACCAGAGGGCCCTAATGACCGAGGGGAGGAGGCTCCCAGCAGGTTCCAACTGCCACCAAAGAGACGAGGTCAACAAGGCGTGGTGTGCCAGCCACGCAGGAGCGACCTCAGAGCAGAGGGCCCACCTCACAGAAGGGTGAGGATCCCAACCAAGATAAGACTCACCAGAGGGCCCACATCACCAAGGGGTTGGGAACCAGGCAGGAGTGTTCTCACACCAGTGGGCCCACATCATCAAAAAGTGAGGGACCCAGCACAAGTGGATTCAAACCAGAGAACACACATCACCAAGGGGCTGGTGGTGAGGCAGGCAGGAGGAGCCTCACAACAGAGAGCCCAAAGAATAAAAAAGGTGTGGAAACCAGCAGTTGGAACCTCCCAGCAGGCAGCCAAGAGCACCGAGTCTATTAGATCCATGCCGGAGTGAACTCAGATCAGAGGGCCCACATCATGAAACTGTGAGCAACCCAGCCGTTGGGAGCACAGAGCAGAAGGCCCACATCCCCATGGGGACGGGAACCTGGCAGGAGTGTCCTCGCACCAGTGGGCGCACATCAGAAAATGCGGGGAGCCCAGCAGCTGGGCCTGACGCCAGAGGGACTTCATCACCATGGGCAGGAACCTCCCGGCAGGCTCCAACTGCTACCAGAGGGCCAACGTCGCCAAGGTGACTTGTCCCAGCCAGGCAGGAATTACCTCATAGCAGAGGGCCCACCTCACAGAAGTGTGAGGAACACAACAAGCATCCGACTCTCTCCAGAGGGCCCACATCACCAAGGGGATGGGAACCAGGCAGGAATGTCCTCACACCAGTAGGGCGACTTCAGCGAAAGGTGAGGAATCCAGCACGTGTGGGCTCAAACAAGAGGACACACATCACGAAGGGGCGGGGAGAGAGGCATTCAGGAGGAGACTCACAACAGAGGGCGCATAGAATAAAAAGGTGAGGAAACCAGAAGTTGGAACCTCCAAGCAGGCGGCCCAGAGCACCGACTCTATGGGATACAGGCTGGAATGAACTCACAGCAGAGGGCCCACATCCTGAAATTGTGAGCAACCCAGACTTTGGGACCACAGAAGAGAAAGCCCACAACCCCATGGGGATGGGAACCAGGCAGGAGTCTCATTGCACCAGTGGGCGCACATCAGAAAATGTGGGGAGCCCGGCAGTTAGGGCCTGATGCAAGAGGGCCCGCATCACCGAGGGGAGGAGGGTCCCAGCAGGCTCCAACTTCTACCAGAGGGCCAACGTTGCCAAGGCGGCGTGTGCCAGCAGGCAGGAGTGACCTCAGAAGAGAGGGCCCACCTCACAGAAGTACGAGGAACCCAACTAAGATCAGATTCTCACCAGTGGGCCCACATCACCAAGGGGATGGGAACCATGCAGGAGTGACCTCACACCAGTAAGGCCACATTGCTAAAAGGTGAGGCAACCGGCAAATGTGACCTCAAACCAGAAGACCTACGTCCACAAAGGGCTCGCAGTGAAGCACGCAGGAGTAGCCTCACAACACAGGGACCGAGGAATAAAAATGGTGAGGAATCCAGCAGTTGGAACCTCCCAGCAGGCGGCCCAGAGCACCCAGTCTTGAGATCCAGGCTGCAGTGAACTTACAGCAGAGGGCTCACATCATGAAACTGTGAGCAACCCAGCCGTTGGGAACTCAGAGCAGATTGCCAACATCCCCATGGGGATAGGAACTTGGCAGGAGTTTCCTCGCACAACTTAGCACTATCAGAAAATGTGGGTACCTAGCAGTTAGGGCCTGACGCCAGAGGGCCCTCATCACCGAGGGGAGGAGGCTACCAGCACGTTCCAACTGCCACCAGAGGGCCGACTTCACCAAGGCGGGGTGAGTCAGCTAGGCAGGAGTGAACTCAGCGCAGAGAGCCCACCTCACGGAAGTGTGAGGAACCCAACCAGGATCAGATTCTCACCAGAGGGCCCACATCACCAAGGGGATGGGAAACAGGCATGAGTGTCCTCACACCAGTGGGGCCGCTTCAGCGAAAGTTCAGGAACCCAGCACATGTGGGCTCAACAAGGGGAAACACATCACGAAGGGGCTGGGTGTGAAGCATGCAGGAGACTCAAAACAGAGGGCCCATAGAATAAAAAATGTGAGGAATCCAGCAGTTGGAACCTCCAAGCAGGCAGCCCAGAGCACCGACGCTATGGGATAGAGGCTGGAGTGAACTCAAAGCAGAGGACCCACATCATGAAACTGTGAGCAACTCAGTCGTTGGGACCACAGAACAGAAGGCTCACATGCCCATGGGGATGGGAAACTGGCAGGAGTGTCTTCGCACCACTGGGCGCACATCAGAAAATTTTTGGAACCCAGGAGTTAGGGCCTGTGGCCAGAGTGCCCTCATTACCAGGGGGAGAAGACTAACAGCAGGCGCCAACTCCCAAGTGAGGGTCCACGTCACCAAGGTGATGTGTGTCAGACAGGCAGGATATACCTCACAGCAGAGGGCCCACCTCACAGAAGGGTGAGGAACCCAGCCAGGATCAGACTCTCACCAGAGGGCCCACATCACCAAGGGGATGGGAACCAGGCAGGAGTGTCCCCACACCAGTGGGGCCACATCACTAAAAGGTGAGGAAACCGGCACATATGGCCTCAAACCAGAGGAACTACATCACGAAGGGGCTGGGAGTGAGGCAGGCAGGAGGAGCCTCACAACACAGAGCCCAAAGAATAAAAACGGTGAGGAATCCTGCAATTGGAACCTCCCAGCAGGCAGCCCAGAACACAGAGGCTAATGGATCTAGGACTGAGTGAACTAACACCAGGGAGCCAACATCATGAAACTGTGAGCCACCTCAGCGTTGGAACCTCAGAGCAGAAGGCGCACAACCCATGGGGATGGGAACCTTACAGGAGTGTCCTGGCATTACTGGGCTCACATCGGAAAACGTGAGGAACCCAGCAGTTAGAGTCTGAACCCACAGGGCCCACATCACCGAGGAGAGGAGGCTCCCAGCAGGCTCCAACTGCCACCAGAGGGCCGACATCACCAAGGCGACGGGAGCAAGCCAGTCAGGAGTTACCTCACAGCAGAGGGCCCACCTCACAGAAGGGTGAGGAACCCAGCCAGAATCAGATTCCCACCTGAAGGCCCACATCACCAAGGGGATGGGAACCAGGCAGGAGTGTCGCCACACCAGTGGGGCCACATCAGAAAAAGATGAGGAACCCAGCACATGTGACCTCAAACCAGTGGACACACATCACCAAGTTGCTGGGAGTGAGGCAGGTGTCTGGACGGGCACATTTAACTGCAGTTACCCACCAGGAATAGGAATTAACCAAAGGCTCAGCGTGCAGTGCCGCAACCAGATTAAGGCCTGAAGCAAACCTGCGGTTTTCTGGCTAGCTTACAAGGAAGGGAGTTAAGAAAGGAAATCAGGGGCACTGTAATTCACAAACCTGCAGAGTTATAAATGACAGCTATTGTCAAAAATATATTGAAGTAAGACTGCAAAGAGGACTTGAAAACGAGGCAGAATTGCAGGAATCAGATTTCAGGAGGTAGATGGGAATTGCATTTAAAGCATATGAAAAGCGGCAGATCTTTGACAGTGATGCACTTAGACAAAAAGTGCGTATACATTTTTTCCTTTATATATTCAAGAAAAGACGCATATGCCCTTTTTGGCTAACCAAGCACTAAAGCAATGGAAATCCGCACTATAATGAAGTCTCATTTCGCATTCATCAAAAGGGGCATCTAAAAAAGTGTAAAAACCAGAAACACAGGACATGCCATGGAGAACAGGGAGCCTTGTTTTGGTGATGGGCGGGATGTAAGTTGCCAACATACACTCTGGAGATGTTTATGGTGTATCCTGAAACATCTAAAAAACAAAGCTACAGAGCCTAGGGCCCTTCCACTTATGGCCGTACAGCTTAGGAAAATTACAATCAACAAGACACAGCCAACACAAAATTTAGGGCTGCTGTGTTTACAAGAACCTCGAGTCCAGTACAAATTAAATATCCCAGAAAGAAAAAATGGATAAAGAAGTTGTGCTACTTACGTACAATGGAATATCACTCAGCAATGAAATCTGTGTCATCAGGCCTGTAGCAGCAAATTGAGTGGATTTAAGTACGATGATTCTAAGAGAAATACGTAACACAGAGAAAGATAATTATCATAAGATATCACTAATAGAGGGAGTGTAAACTTGGCTACACATGAACTGAATTACAAAACCGAACAGTGTCTCACATTTAGATAAATTACTTATGCTTGCTTAAGGGAAAAGTTGAGTTGGGGTGCTGTATAAAACCAGAGATTGAAATTAGCACAGACACCGTTCCATAAGCCGAATACGTAATAGAGAAGATCTACTCCTTGCTCTACGAAATAGACTCAACCATGGGGTATCTCCTCACACCTGTTAGAATGGGCATCATCAGAAAATCTACAAACAACAAATGCTGGAAAGGGTGTGGAGATAAGGAACCCTCTTCCACTATTGTTGGAATGTAAATTGATACAGTCACTGTGGAGAACATTATGGAGTTTCTTATCAAACTAACAATAGAATTACCATATGATACAGCAATCCCACTACTGGGCATATACCCAGACAAAACCATAAATCAAAAAGAGACATTCACCGCAATGTTCATTGCATCACTATTTACAATATCCAGGTAATGGAAGCAACCTAAATGCCCACAGACAGATGAATGCATAAAGAGGTGGTACATATATAAAATGGAATCTTACTAAGCCAAAAAAAGGAATGAAATTGGGGCATTTGTAGAGACTTTGACGGATCTAGAGACTGTCATACAGAGTGAAGTCAGTCAGAGAAAAAGAAATCTTGTATATTAATGCATGTATGTTGAACTAGAAAAATTGTACAGATGAACCGTTTTGGAAGGCAGAAACAGAGCAACAGATGTAGACAACAAATGTATGGACACCAAGGGGGGGAAAGCTGTTGGGAGGATGGTGGTGGGAGGAGTTGAGAGATTGGGATTGGCATGTATACATTTATATGTATAAAATAGATAACCAAAAAGAACCTGCTGTATAAAATATAATTCAAAATTAAAATAATAAAATTTAAAAAAGTAAAACAGAAAAAATATTCTTCCCTTCACATACATGTATTTATATGAATAAATTATTTCCATGCTTATATCTGTAAATACAAAAAAGAGGAATAAAATCTACCTTGAACCAAAAACGAAAAAAAGAAAAAAAAAAAAAAAACAGAACCCACCAGTTATACAGAGGAAAACCGTATCAGGGCACTTGCTCCAGTTGTAAACAATTCTGAAGTTGGTCAGTGGTGGGGAATCATCTCCCATTCAGCCAGCAGGCCCCACGCAACAAGCCTCCTCATTGCAAAGGCTGGGGAACCGTGCCGAGGCATCTGTGAGTAAACGTGGGCCGAGGCCCAGGCCAGCTGCTGCTGAAATGTTCCCACCCTTCCCAGGTAAAACACCTGAATATGTACAAGGACTTGAAAGCCTAGAGGAAGGGCCATGGAGCCACACGAGCGACAGCATGCCAGCCGACTTGGTGCCTGCAGGCCAGCCAGGATGGTCCTGGCCCTGGATGCTCTTCTGGAAGCTTTCCATTTCCCTGCCTGAGATACCCCTGTTGTCCCGGCCCCCACTGCTTTCTTCCTTCCTCACCTCTGCCCAGGGAGAAATTCCAGCGGCAGGTATGGTGACACATCCTCTTCTTTAGCAGGTGGCATCTTGGCAACTGCTGCAGAAAGACCAGCAGAGCCCCACTCACACTGGGACACCCACAAAGCCGTGGCCTCTCACTCCCTCCCACCAGCCCAGCCCCGAGACTGCTGACAGGGCAGAGAAAATGGCGTCAGGCACAGCTACAGGGGCTCTTGCTGCCTGGAGCGGTGTTTATATTGATCTCAACCTAGGCACACCTGGGGAGGGCTGGCCGGCACGGTCAGGCTTCCCAGGCCAGCCAATAATCACCCCTCAGGGGCTCACAGTTGCAGAAAATGGAACTTGCTGAATCAGCCACGTCCAGGGAACAGGTGTGGGCTCCTGAGAGTCAGGATAGACAAGGAGCTACAGCACTGGCTTGTTTTCTAAACATATTATCTGGCCCATGAGTGAGAGACAACTTCAAGAAAACCCTCTCCTAATGAGAGGAACTCAGGGGTCAGGGAGAGGAGGGGTGGGTGGTGGGTGGAGACAGAGGCCTGGTGCCCCGGGTGCAGTGGAAGTCTCTGGAAGACCAGGTGGAGGGAGGCCGCACAGAGTGATTCCCAAGATCACAGAACCTGTCGGAGCTGCTGTTATTTAGTTCAAGTCTTGCTCTGAGGTGATCTGTGTCAGATCTGAGCGACAGGTGAGCTGGGGGTGCTCTGCAATATGGGCTATGTGCACGGTTCCTCTGTGCCCAGCCCTGCCACGGTACCTGCAAGGGTAGCTCTGTATCCTGGGAGGGGCCTGACCACGAGAGCCCCATGGGCTGCAGGGTACCTGCCCAGGGAAACCCATACCCTGGGAGGGGCCTGACCACGAGAGCCCCATGGGCTGCAGGGTACCTGCCCAGGGAAACCCATACCCTGGTAGGGGCCTGACCACGTAAGCCCTGTGGGCTGGGGTGGGGGTGGTGTACCTGCCCAGGTGAGCTCCATATCCTGGGATTGGCCTGACCTCGGGAGTCCCATGGGCTGCAGGGGACCTGCCCAGGGAACCCCATATCCTGGGAGGGGCCTGACCACGAGAGCCCCTTGGGCTGCTGGAGTCCTGGTAAAGGATCCCAGGACAGTCAGTGAAGCCACCGAGGATATACCTCCAGTAGTTCCTAATTCCTACACCCTGCTGTTCATTCTACCAACCACCAGGACTTGGTATTCTGTATTAGTCTTCAATGATGCCTTCTTTTGTATTCCATTAGTCCCAGAGTCACAAGACATTTTGGCTTGTGAGTGGCAGGCCTCAACATACAACTGAAACAATACTTCCGGGCCATCTTGCACCAAGGGTTCAAAAATTCCCACACCATCTTTGGGGAAAGCTCAGCTAAAGACCTAAAAGTTCTACCTCTGGAAAAGGAAACACTCCTTCAATATTCAGACGACATTCTGATCGCCAGCCCTACTAAGGAGGCCTCTGAACTACCAAGCCAACAAAGGATAGAAGTTGTCCAAGAAAAAGCTCAAATATCACAGACTACGGTGACCTGCCTGGGCTTCATTCTCACAGAAGGTCGGAGAAGCCCATCCCAGGAAAGGGAACAAACAATTTACAGCCTTACCCATTTCTAAAACTAGAAGACAGCTTAGGGGTTCCTGGGGAGGCCACGGTTTGCTCCTTCTGGGTCCCTAACTACAGTCTACTAGCTGGGCCTCTATATGAAACACTGAAAGGAAAAGATGATGATCCTTTTGAACAGAATTCAGAAGTGGCCTTTCAAGAATGGAAAGAGCAGTCAATTCAGACCCTTGCCCTGGAACTCCCTAATTTAGCTAAACCCTTTGACCTTTACATTCCTGGTGAAAGGTGAATCGCCATTGGAGTATTAGTGCAAAAACTGGGACCACTTGAAATGGAACAATGCAAGAATGCCATCCAGGTAAGATAAACTACGGTCACCAAAGGGCTTGGCCCACCGCCACATCTGGCCAAGATACTGGCAGTATCTAAAAACATGGAAATCAGCAGCCCAAAAGGCCACCTCCCTCCTAAGGGAAAAGGACCCCACGTGGTGATCCTAACCCCCAACCATGCCCTGAAGTTGCAGTGTTTGCTCCGTGGGCACACCGACCTCGAGTGAGGAGGCCCTCCAACTCCAACCTCCAGAGAGATAGCCGGGGGCAACGAGGCACCATGACGACTCGTGTGACCATAACTTGACCTGGAGTTTCTCTCATAACACAACAAGAGTGTGTCCCAAAAGAGTATACTACTGCTTGCAGGACTTACTGCACCCAGAGGGGAGCTAATAATCTTGGCGGGGGAACCGTATATCACGCTGTCACCATAGAAAAGCCTACAGACACTGTGATGATGGCGGCCAATAAGACCGGCTGGACTCCTGTTTACTTCCAAAGGCTCTTGACTCAGTGGCCATCGTGGTCCTTCATCACCACTGACCCTGGACTGTCTGGGAGTTGAGTGGGCAGGGTCCTGTCACCTGGTGCTGTTTATACGTTAAGTCAGCGGACTAATTGAAGAAAGTGCAGACTACTGGTCAGAGCATCTAGGCTGGCAGAAACGGTCAGCCTAAGGTGGCCCAACAAATTTGGAGCGGGGTGAAACTATACCTCACAGCGTCTCTGCACATCTCCTTCCTGGACCCTTAAAGGTCATTAAAATCTATAACACTTCCAATACTGGTGCTCAGGCGGACAAGCACGGAGGCAGGAGGCCTGGGGACAATCAACATCACCTGGAGGCTGCTGGGGAGAAGTTCTGACCCTCGCCCCTGGGTATGAGGGCTCCTAACTCAGCACTCAGCAGTTACAGAAGAAGGGTCTGCACCCTCAGCACTCCAAGAATGAGGAAGGGGACAAAAGGCAGAAGAGGGGTTTGTCCCAGGCAAAGCCCCTTAAAAATCCCTGGGAGATTAAAATAGAATCTGGGCAATAAAATAAAGTCTAACCATTTTTATCCTTTGTGCTTTGTCTAATTTCACGTGCTCCTAGGTTCCCGCATACAGACGTTCCACACCCGGCACTTCAGACCAGATTTCCTAGTGCAGAATGGCTGGGTCGACACATCAGCTCCTGGGGCCCACTGTAGACTCTGCGATATAGAGCCTGAGCTGCAGCCAACCGGGCCCTCGAGAGTTCCACCGCTTCCCTCCCACTGACTCTGACAGGATCTCTACACAGGAGCCCAGCCCACAGCCCACAGGGTAGCACATGCTCTCACCTCTCCATGCTCTGATCAAAATATAAAGTTTTCTTTGCTTCTGAACCAAACTCAGTCTCAATCTGTTGGCTTCAATGACACTGGAATGGGGTATACTTGTTGCGTTCCACTCTGGAGGATCAGTAACAGAAATTGAGAACATTGTAACTTCAAAGAACAGATGTGTGAGCCAAACTGTAATTAACATACAACAGTGTATAAGGCTCGGGTAAAATAAGATATTTCTAACATTTCCATTTGATATTTCCATCACTTTATTATAAGCAAGTTCAGTGAAAAGGTTTGTCTTATTTGTCAGGTCAATATTAGAGAAACGAAGAGATTTCTTTCCAAAGATGTACATCTAATAATCTTGGTTAAGGCTTCAATCTTGTTTTAAATGCTTTTCCATTGAAAATGATACCTTTCTTTCAGCTCCCCCATTTCTGAGAAGTATAAAATCTTATAATTTACTATTACCAAAGGGGAAAGGTGGGAGGAGGGATAAACTAACAGTTTGGGATTAACACATATACACTGCTATGTATAAAATCGATCATCAACAAGGAACTACTGTATAGCACAGGGAACTACACTCAATATTTTGCAATAACCTATAAGGGGAAATAATCTGAAAAAGAATAGATATTTTTATTGACATCATCTATCAATGACAGTTAAAATGGAACCTAAGGGAAGCCGGTGGTGAGTCCTTCTGACCCTGAAGACTTCAATCATCTAAAGTTTGGACTCTGCCTACTTCCCAAGGCCCTTAATGAACATATGTGTAGCCGTGGCTTAAAAAACTCCCCAGTTTGGGTTGCGGACAGACATTGATTTTGAAAAAGCCCTGGTGTTCTCTTCACATGAATGGGACCCTTCCTACAGCTAAAACATGCCTGTCACACCCAGAGGACGGTATACCGTCTGATCGGGAAGAGTCTGGAAAAGGCATCTCATCTCCTCACCTCCTGGTGCTCGGGTTCACCCCTCCAGCGTATTTACTAACAGTCTCCCCACTTGGAGATGTCAGCACTGTCAACATCCTGTTGTGTACAGTTTGGAATTTGTCCAGAGGATGAAGCGGAAGGAGGAGGAACAATGAGAGACAAGTCCTAGGTGTTCGGACAGGCACATGTCACTCTAATTTCTAATCAGGAAGACGAATTGACCAAAGACTAGGTTTGCCCATGGAAACAGAATAGGGCTTGAGGAAATCCCGCTGCTTTGTGGCCACTTCCCATAAACACAAGATGAAAAATGGAACTCAGGGGCACTAAAATTCACGAAACTGCATAGCTGAAAATATCTATCACTGAAAAATGTCTTGAGGAAAGTCACAGAAAAGGACTTGTAAGCAACAGAGAATGGCAGGAAAGGGATTGGAAGAGGTAGAAAGGACTCGCCATTAAGCTCAAGGAAAGGGGCTGAACATCGCCAACATTGCAGATGGCCCAAAAGGGTGTATGCATCTTTTTCTGTATATATTCAAGAAAAGGGCATGCACATTTTTAACCAACCAAACATGTGGGAACTGGAAATCAATACTACAAAAGATATCACTTTGCATCAGTCAGAAGAGCCGTCCTCATAAAGTGTAAACACCAGAAATGCAGAACAGGGCAAGGAGTATAGGGAGCTCTGTGAGGTTTATAGTAGAAATGTATATTGCCAACGGTCACTCTGGAGAAGTGTATTGTGTTTACTAAAGCATCTAAAAAATGAGCTAAAGAGCACAGGGCACTTGCACTCATGGACATATATCTTGGGAAAAACAAAAATCGAGAGGACACAGGCACCCCAATGTTTACCGCCTCTCTGTTTAAAAGATACTCAACTAGGATATAACTTAAATGTCTCTGGAGGGAAAAAATAGATAGAGATGTGGTACTTATGTAGAGTGGAATATTACTCAGCCTGGAAACCAATGAAATATGGCCATTTGTAACAACTCCAGAGGAGTTACGTATGATCATACAAAGTCACATAATACTAAAAGAAAAAGACATAAGATATCACTAATACATGCAATGTAAACTTGGTTATGCATGAACGGAATTACAAAACAGAACAGGGTCTCAAATTTAGAAAACCAACTTATGCTTACTTATGGGGAAAGGTGAGTTGGGGTGCTTCCTAAAACCAGATATTGAAATTAGCACACATACCGTTCCATAACCCAGATATGTAATAGACAAAGCCTACTCCTTGCTCAACGAAATGGACTCAACACCCCATATTCAACGCCTAGGAATATACCTGACCGGGAAGAATCTTAAAACCCATGGATATATATGTCTCTGTAAGAGAATCAAGCATGTGTACATCGGCATAAATGCAGCAGTGAAATTCCGATAAATCCCATTATCAAAATAAATTTCCAAAATAAAACACAATGACAGTGAAATAGGGAGCAATTCTTAAATAAGTCACTAAGGGTTGTGATGCAACCTGGAGTTACCACATCTACCCCCAGAGCTCGGTGAGACATAAGGCTGGACACTTCGGGCTGATAGCATTGGTGGGATTCGGTGAGCAAATGCAGACCGTTAGAAGTCATACTGCATGGGACCCATTCCATGGGTCCCAACTCTCCAGGTTTAAGGGATTCTTCCTTCAGCTAAAACATGCATGAGAAACCCAGAGTATGGTCCACCGTGTGATTAGGAAACGTTTTTAAATGCATCTCAGTTTACGTCCCCTGGTACTCGGGTTCACCATTCCAGACGCTTTACAAACACTCTCCCCATTTGGAGAGTCAGTGCCTTTAACCTCCTGTTTGACACAGTTTGCCATTTCTACGCAAGATGAAAAGGAATAGGCAGAACCAATGAGAGACTGGCTGTAGGTGTCTACACGGGCAAATGTAACGCTCATTTCCCACCAGGAAGAGGAATTAACCAAAGGCTCAGCGTGCCCTGCCGGAACCAGATTAGAGCCTGAAGCAATCCTGAGGTTTTGCGGCCAGCTCACAAGAAAGCCAGTTGAAGAAAGGAGTTCAGGGGCACTGTAATTCACAAACCTGCAGAGTTATAAATGACAGCTCTCGTCCAAAAATATATTGAAGTAAGTCTGCAAAGAGGACTTGAAAGCGGGGCAGAATTTCAGGAAAACGATTTCAGGGGGTAGACTGGAATTGCACTTAAAGCATACGAAAAGAGGGAGAACGTCGACAATGATGCACTTGGCCCAAAAGGGCGAATGCGTTTTTTCCTGAATATATTCAGGCAAAAACGCATACGCCCTTTTTGGCCCACCAAGCTAGCGCGTAAAGGAAATCTGCACTACAATGAAGTCTCACTGCCCCCCGGTCAAAACGGCCATCTGAGAAAAGTGTAAAATCCAGAAAGGCAGGATAGGCCATGGAGAACAGCGAGCCTTGTTATGCTGATGGGCGGGATGTAAAATGCCAAAATCCACTCTGGAAAAGTTTATGGTGTTTCCTGAAACACGTACGAAACAAAGCAACACAGCCTATGTCACATCCACTTATGGACCTGTAGCTTAGGGTAAGTAAAATCAAAAACACAGAGCCACCCGAAACTTTGGGATGGCTCTGTTTACAAGAACCTCGTCTACGGTACAAGTTAAATATCCCAGAAAGCGAAAAATGGATAAAGAAGTTGTGGTACGTACGTACAATGGAATGTCACTCAGCCATGAAATCTGTGTCCTCAGGCCCATAGCGGCACAGTGAGTGGATTCAGGTACGGTGATTCTACGTGAAATAAGTCACACAGAAAAAGAAACATCATAAGTTATCACTAATACACGGAATGTACACTTGACTACACATGAACTGATTTACAAAAGAGAACAGGGTCTCAAATTTAGAAAACCAACTTTTGCTTGCTTATGCGGAAAGGTGAGATGGGGTGCTGCGTAAAACAAGAGATTGAAATTAGCACAGATACCATTCCATAAGCCAAATATGTAATAGAGAAGACCTACTCCTTGCTCAACGAAATGGACTCAACACGCCGTATTCAATGCCTAGGAGTATACCTGACTAGTAACAATCTTAAAACCCATGGATTTATATGTCTCCATAAGAGAATCCAGCGTGTGTACAGCAGCATGAATGCAGCAGTGAAAATCCGATAAATCCCATTATCAAAATAAATTTGAAAAACAAAACACAATGAGAGTGAAATAGAGAGCAATTCTGAAATAATTCACTCAGGGCTTGTGATGCAACCTGGATTTACCACATCTACACCCAGAACTGGGTGAGACATAAGGCTGGACACTTCGGGCTGATAGCATTGATGAGGTTCGCTGAGCAAATGCAGACCCTTTGAAGTCATACGGCATGGTACCCATGCCATAACTCCCAACTCTCCAGGTTCAAGGGATTCTTCCTTCAGATAAAACATGCATGAGGAACCCAGGGTATGGTCCACCGTGTGATCGCGAAACGTTTTTAAATGCATCTCAGAATTCATCCCCTGGTAAACGATTTCACAATTTCAGACGCTTTACTAAATCTCTCCCCACTTGGAGAGTCAGTGCCTTTAACCTCCTGTTTGGCACAGTTTGCAACTTCTGCAGAAGATGAATAGGAATACGGAGAACCAATGAGAGATTAGATGTAGGTGTCTGCAGGGGCAAATTTAACGCACATTTACCACCAGGAAGAGGAATTAACCAAAGGCTCACCATGCCATGCCGGAACCAGATTAGGGCCTGAAGCAATCCTGCGGTTTTGCAGCTAGCTCACAAGAAAGTAATTTGAAGAAAGGGGCTCTGGTGCACTGTAATTCACAAACCTGCAGAGTTATAAATGACAGCTATCGTCGAAAAATATATTGAAGTAAGGCTGCGAAGAAGACTTGAAATCGGGGCAGAATTGCAGGGATTCGATTTCAGGAGTTAGCCGGGAGTTGCTCTTAAAGCATAGGAAAAGAGACAGAACCTCGACAATGATGTACTTGGACAGAAAGGGCATACGCGTGTTTTCCAGGGCCCTCATTAACAAGGGGAGGTTGTTTCCAGCACACTTTAGTGGGCAAGAGAGGGCCCACGTCACCAGGGCGATGTTTGCCATCCAGGCAGGAATGAGCTAACATCAGAGGGCCCACCTCACAAAAGGGTGAGGTAACCAGCAAGGATCAGTCTCTCACCAGAGGGCCCACATCACCAAGGGGATGGGAACCTGGCAGGAGTGTCATCACACCAGTGGGCGCACATCAGAAAATGTGGGGAGCCCAGCAGTTAGGGCCTGACGCAAGAAGGCCCTCATCACCTAGGAGAGGAGGTTCCCAGCAGGCTCCAACTGGCACCAGAGTGCCGACGTCACCGAGGCAACGGAAGCAAGCCAGGCAGGAATTAACTCACAGAGAGGGCCCACCTCACAGAAGGGTGAGGAACCCAGCCAGTAAAAGTCTCTCACCAGTGGGCCCACATCACCAAGGGGATCGGAACCAGGCAGGAGTGTCCTCACACCAGTGTGTCCAAATCGTAGAAAGGTGAGGAACCCGGAACATGTGGCCTAAACCAGAGGACACACATCTCCAAGGGGCTCGGAGTGAGGCAGGCAGGAGTAGCCTCACAACACAGGGCCCATATAATAAAAAAGGAGAGAAATCCAGCAGTTGGAACCTCCCAGCAGGCGGCCAAGAGCACCGAGTCTCTGCGATCCAGGCCGCAGTGAACTCACAGCAGAGGGCCCACATCATGAAACTGTGAGCAACCCAGGCGTTGGGACCTCAGAGCAGAAGGCCCACATCCCCATGGGGACGGGAACCTGGCAGGAGTGTCCTCGCACCAGTGGGCGCACATCGGAAAATGTGGGGAACCCAGCAGTTAGGTCCTAACACCAGAGGGCCCTCATTACCGTGGGGAGGAGACTCCCAGCAGGTTCCAACTGCTACCAGAGGGCCGACGTCGCCAAGGCGACTTGTGCCAGCCAGGCAGGAATTACCTCATAGCAGATGGCCCACCTAACAGAAGTGTGAGGAACACAACCAGCATCAGACTCTCCCCAGAGGGCCCACATCACCAAGGGGATGGGAACCAGGCAGGAGTGTCCTAAGACCAGTGGCGTGACATCAACGAAAGGTGAGTAATCAGGCACATGTGGGATCAAACAAGGGGACACACATCATGAAGGGGCTGGGAGTGAGGCATGCAGGAGTAGACTCACAACAGAGGGCCTATAGAATAAAAAAGGTGAGGAATCCAGTAGCTGGAGCCTCCCAGCAGGTGGCCAGGAGCAGGGAGGCTATGGGATCCAGGACTGAGTGAACTCACAAGAGAGGGCCCTCATCATGAAGCTGTGAGCAACACAGCCCTTGGGACCTCAGAGCTGAAGGCCCACATTCCCGTGTGGTTGGGAACCTGGCAGGAGTGTACTCGCACCACAGGGTGCACATCAGAAAATTTGGGAGCCCAGGAGTTAGGGCCTGACGCCAGAGGGCCCTCATTACCGAGGGGAGGAGACTCCAAGCATGCACCAACTCCCAACTGAGGGCACACTTGGCCAAGGTAACGTTTGCCAGCCAGGCAATAGTGACCTCACACGAGAGGGCCTACCTCACAGAAGCTTGAGGCACCCAGCCAGGTTAAGGCTCTCACCAGAGGGCCCACATCACCAAGGGGATCGGAACCAGGCAGGAGTGTCCTCACACCAGCGTGGTCACATCATAGAAAGGTGAGGAACCCAGCACATGTGGCCTAAACCAGAGGACCCACATGTCCAAGAGTCTCGGAGTGAGAAAGGCAGGAATAGCCACACAACACATGGCCCTTAGAATAAAAAAGGGGAGGAAACCAGCAGTAGGAACCTGCCAGCAGGCGGCCCAGAGCATCGAGTCTAAGGGATTCAGGCCACAGTGAACTCACAGCAGAGGGCCACATCATGAAACTGTGAGCAACCCAGACGTTGGGACCTCAAAGTACAAGGCCCACATTCCCTTAGGGATGGGAACATGGCAGGAGTGTCATCGCACCACTTAGCACGTATCAGAAAATGTGGGTACCCAGCACTTAGGGCCTGACGCCAGAAGGCGCTCATAACCGAGGGAAGGATGCTCTCAGCAGGCTCCAACTGCCACCAAAGTGCCGACGTCGTCGAGGTGTGTGCAAGCCAGGCAGGAGTGACCACAGAGCAGAGGGCCCACCTCAGAGAAGTGTGAGGGACCCAATCAGGATCAGACTCTCACCAGAGGGCCCACATCACCAAGGGGATGGGAACCAGGCAGGAGGGTCCTCACACCAGTGGGGCCACATCAGGGAAAGGTGAGGAATCGAGCACATGTGGGCTCAAACAAGGGGACACACATCACGAAGAGGCTGAGAGTGAGGCATGCAGGAGGAGACTCACAACAGAGGGCCCATAGAATAAAAAAGTGAGGAAACCAGAAGTAGGAACCTCCAAGCAGGCGACCCAGAGCACCGACGCTATGGGATACAGGCCGGAGTGAACTCACAGCAGAGGCCACACATCCTGAAACTGTGAGCAACCCAGACGTTGGGACCACAGAAGAGAAGGCACACAACCCCATGGGGATGGGAACCTGACAGGAGTCTCATCGCACCAGTGGGCTCACGTCAGAAAATGTGGGGAGCCCAGCAGTTAGTGCCTGACGCAACAAGGCCCTCATCACCGAGGGGAGGAGGGTCCCAGCAGGCTGCAACTGATACCAGACGGCCGACGTTGCCAAGGCGGGGTGTGCCAGCAGGCAGGAGTGACCTCAGAGCAGAGGGCCCACCTCACAGAAGTATGATGAACCCAGCTAGGATCAGACTCTCACCTGTGGGCCCACATCACCAAGTGGATGGGAACCAGGCAGGAGTGTCCTCACACCAGTGGGGCCACATCAGCGAAAGGTGAGGAACCCAGCACACGTGGCCTCAAACCAGAGGACACACATCAACAAGGGGCTGGGAGTGAGGCAGGCAGGAGGAGCCTCAAAGCAGAGGGCCCATAAAATAAAAAAAATTGAGCAATCTGGCGAATGCAACCTCCCAGCAGGTGGCCAGGAGCAGCGAGCCTATGGGATCCAGGCCTGAGTGAACTCACACCAGAGGGCCCACATCCTGACACTGTGAGCAACCCAGCCATTGGTACCTCAGAGCAGAAGTTCCACATCCGCATGGGGATCGGAACCTGGCAGGAGTGTCATCACCCCAGTGAGCGCACATCAGAAAATGTGGGGAGCCCAGCTCTTAGGGCCTGACTTCAAAGGGCCCTCATCACCAAGGGGAGGAGGCACTCAGCACGCTCCAACTGCAACCAGAGGGCACATGTGGCCACGGTGAAGTGTGCCAACCAGGCAGAATTGACCTCACAGCAGAGCGCCCATCTCCCATAAGTGTGAGGAATCCAGCCACGATCAGACTCTCAACAGAGGGCCCACATCACCAAGGGGTTGGGAACCAGGCAGGAGTGTCCTCACACCACTGGGGCCCCATCACTAAAAGGTGAGGCAAACGGCACATGTGGCCTCAAACCAGAGGACCTCCATCAACAAGGGGCTCGCAGTGAGGCAGGCAGGAGGAGCCTCACAACACAGGGACCGAAGAATAAAAATGGTGAGGAATCCTGCAGTTGGAACCTCTCAGCAGGCGGCCCAGAGCACAGAGGCTATGGGATCTAGGCCTGTGTGAACTAACACCAGGGAGCCAACATCATGAAACTGTGAGCAACCCAGGAGTTGGGACAAGAGAACAGAAGGCACACATCCCCATGCGGATGGGAACCTTACAGGAGTGTCCTGGCATCACTGGGCTCACATCAGAAAACGTGGTGAGCCCAGCAGTAAGAGCCTGACGCCAGAGCGCCCTCATCACCTTGGAGAGGACATTCCCAGCAGGCTCCAACTGCCATCAGAGGGTCGACGTCACCAATTAAACGGGTGCAAGCCAGGCAGGAATTACCTCACAGAGAGGGCCCACCTCACAGAAGGGTGAGGATCCCAGCCAGGATCACACTCTCACCAGAGGTCCCACAACACCAAGGGGATGGGAACTAGGCAGGAGTGTCCTCACACCAGTGAGGCGACATTATCGAAAGGAGAGTGACCCAGCACACGTGGCCTCAAACATGAGGACACACATCAGCAAGGGGCTGGGAGTGAGGCAGGCAGGAGGAGCCTCAAAACTGAGGGCCCAAAGAATAGAAAAGTTGAGGAATCCTGCAGTTGGAACCTCCCAGCAGGCGGCAAGGAGCAGCGAGGCTATGGGATACCGGCCGCTGTGAACTCACAAGAGAGGGATCTCATCATGAAACTGTGAGCAACCCAGCCGTTGGGACCACAGAGCAGAAGGCCCACATTCCCATGAGGTTGGGAACCTGGCAGGAGTGTACTCACACCACAGGGCACACGTCAGAAAATTTTGGGAGCCCAGGAGTTAGGGCCTGACGCCAGACGGCCCTCACTACCGAGGGGAGGAGACTCCCAGCAGGCACCAACTGCCAACTGAGGGCCCACGTCGCCAAAGTGCCGTGCGCCAGCCAGGCAGCTTTGACCTCAGTGTAGAGGGCTACGTCACAGGAGGGTGAGGAAACCAGCCAGTATAAGACTCTCACCAGAGGGCCCACATCACCAAGGGGATCGGAACCAGGCAGGAATGCCCTCATACCAGTGTGGCCAAATCACAGAAAGGTGAGGAACCCGGAACATGTGGCCTAAACCAGAGGACCCACATCTCTAAGGGGCTCGGAGTGAGGCAGGCAGGAGTAGCCTCTCAACACAGGGCCCAAAGAAGAAAACATGTGAGGAATCCAGCAGTCGGAACCTCCGAGCAGGCGGCCCAGAGCACCGAGTCTATACGATCCAGGCCGCAGTGAACTCACAGCAGAGGGCCCACATCATGAAACTGTGAGCAACCCAGCCGTTGGGACCTCAGAGCAGAAGGCCCACATCCCCTTGGGGATGGGAACTTGGCAGGAGTGTTCTCGCACCACTTAGCACCTATCAAAACATGCGCGTACCCAGCTGTTATGGCCTGACACCAGAGGGCCCTAATGACCGAGGGGAGGAGGCTCCCAGCAGGTTCCAACTGCCACCAAAGAGACGAGGTCAACAAGGCGTGGTGTGCCAGCCACGCAGGAGCGACCTCAGAGCAGAGGGCCCACCTCACAGAAGGGTGAGGATCCCAACCAAGATAAGACTCACCAGAGGGCCCACATCACCAAGGGGTTGGGAACCAGGCAGGAGTGTTCTCACACCAGTGGGCCCACATCATCAAAAAGTGAGGGACCCAGCACAAGTGGATTCAAACCAGAGAACACACATCACCAAGGGGCTGGTGGTGAGGCAGGCAGGAGGAGCCTCACAACAGAGAGCCCAAAGAATAAAAAAGGTGTGGAAACCAGCAGTTGGAACCTCCCAGCAGGCAGCCAAGAGCACCGAGTCTATTAGATCCATGCCGGAGTGAACTCAGATCAGAGGGCCCACATCATGAAACTGTGAGCAACCCAGCCGTTGGGAGCACAGAGCAGAAGGCCCACATCCCCATGGGGACGGGAACCTGGCAGGAGTGTCCTCGCACCAGTGGGCGCACATCAGAAAATGCGGGGAGCCCAGCAGCTGGGCCTGACGCCAGAGGGACTTCATCACCATGGGCAGGAACCTCCCGGCAGGCTCCAACTGCTACCAGAGGGCCAACGTCGCCAAGGTGACTTGTCCCAGCCAGGCAGGAATTACCTCATAGCAGAGGGCCCACCTCACAGAAGTGTGAGGAACACAACAAGCATCCGACTCTCTCCAGAGGGCCCACATCACCAAGGGGATGGGAACCAGGCAGGAATGTCCTCACACCAGTAGGGCGACTTCAGCGAAAGGTGAGGAATCCAGCACGTGTGGGCTCAAACAAGAGGACACACATCACGAAGGGGCTGGGAGAGAGGCATTCAGGAGGAGACTCACAACAGAGGGCGCATAGAATAAAAAGGTGAGGAAACCAGAAGTTGGAACCTCCAAGCAGGCGGCCCAGAGCACCGACTCTATGGGATACAGGCTGGAATGAACTCACAGCAGAGGGCCCACATCCTGAAATTGTGAGCAACCCAGACTTTGGGACCACAGAAGAGAAAGCCCACAACCCCATGGGGATGGGAACCAGGCAGGAGTCTCATTGCACCAGTGGGCGCACATCAGAAAATGTGGGGAGCCCGGCAGTTAGGGCCTGATGCAAGAGGGCCCGCATCACCGAGGGGAGGAGGGTCCCAGCAGGCTCCAACTTCTACCAGAGGGCCAACGTTGCCAAGGCGGCGTGTGCCAGCAGGCAGGAGTGACCTCAGAAGAGAGGGCCCACCTCACAGAAGTACGAGGAACCCAACTAAGATCAGATTCTCACCAGTGGGCCCACATCACCAAGGGGATGGGAACCATGCAGGAGTGACCTCACACCAGTAAGGCCACATTGCTAAAAGGTGAGGCAACCGGCAAATGTGACCTCAAACCAGAAGACCTACGTCCACAAAGGGCTCGCAGTGAAGCACGCAGGAGTAGCCTCACAACACAGGGACCGAGGAATAAAAATGGTGAGGAATCCAGCAGTTGGAACCTCCCAGCAGGCGGCCCAGAGCACCCAGTCTTGAGATCCAGGCTGCAGTGAACTTACAGCAGAGGGCTCACATCATGAAACTGTGAGCAACCCAGCCGTTGGGAACTCAGAGCAGATTGCCAACATCCCCATGGGGATAGGAACTTGGCAGGAGTTTCCTCGCACAACTTAGCACTATCAGAAAATGTGGGTACCTAGCAGTTAGGGCCTGACGCCAGAGAGCCCTCATCACCGAGGGGAGGAGGCTACCAGCACGTTCCAACTGCCACCAGAGGGCCGACTTCACCAAGGCGGGGTGAGTCAGCTAGGCAGGAGTGAACTCAGCGCAGAGAGCCCACCTCACGGAAGTGTGAGGAACCCAACCAGGATCAGATTCTCACCAGAGGGCCCACATCACCAAGGGGATGGGAAACAGGCATGAGTGTCCTCACACCAGTGGGGCCGCTTCAGCAAAAGTTCAGGAACCCAGCACATGTGGGCTCAACAAGGGGAAACACATCACGAAGGGGCTGGGTGTGAAGCATGCAGGAGACTCAAAACAGAGGGCCCATAGAATAAAAAATGTGAGGAATCCAGCAGTTGGAACCTCCAAGCAGGCAGCCCAGAGCACCGACGCTATGGGATAGAGGCTGGAGTGAACTCAAAGCAGAGGACCCACATCATGAAACTGTGAGCAACTCAGTCGTTGGGACCACAGAACAGAAGGCTCACATGCCCATGGGGATGGGAAACTGGCAGGAGTGTCTTCGCACCACTGGGCGCACATCAGAAAATTTTTGGAACCCAGGAGTTAGGGCCTGTGGCCAGAGTGCCCTCATTACCAAGGGGAGAAGACTAACAGCAGGCGCCAACTCCCAAGTGAGGGTCCACGTCACCAAGGTGATGTGTGCCAGACCGGCAGGATATACCTCACAGCAGAGGGCCCACCTCACAGAAGGGTGAGGAACCCAGCCAGGATCAGACTCTCACCAGAGGGCCCACATCACCAAGGGGATGGGAACCAGGCAGGAGTGTCCCCACACCAGTGGGGCCACATCACTAAAAGGTGAGGAAACCGGCACATATGGCCTCAAACCAGAGGAACTACATCACGAAGGGGCTGGGAGTGAGGCAGGCAGGAGGAGCCTCACAACACTGAGCCCAAAGAATAAAAACGGTGAGGAATCCTGCAATTGGAACCTCCCAGCAGGCAGCCCAGAACACAGAGGCTAATGGATCTAGGACTGAGTGAACTAACACCAGGGAGCCAACATCATGAAACTGTGAGCCACCTCAGCGTTGGAACCTCAGAGCAGAAGGCGCAAAACCCATGGGGATGGGAACCTTACAGGAGTGTCCTGGCATTACTGGGCTCACATCGGAAAACGTGAGGAACCCAGCAGTTAGAGTCTGAACCCACAGGGCCCACATCACCGAGGAGAGGAGGCTCCCAGCAGGCTCCAACTGCCACCAGAGGGCCGACATCACCAAGGCGACGGGAGCAAGCCAGTCAGGAGTTACCTCACAGCAGAGGGCCCACCTCACAGAAGGGTGAGGAATCCAGCCAGAATCAGATTCCCACCTGAAGGCCCACATCACCAAGGGGATGGGAACCAGGCAGGAGTGTCGCCACACCAGTGGGGCCACATCAAAAAAAGATGAGGAACCCAGCACATGTGACCTCAAACCAGTGGACACACATCACCAAGTTGCTGGGAGTGAGGCAGGTGTCTGGACGGGCACATTTAACTGCAGTTACCCACCAGGAATAGGAATTAACCAAAGGCTCAGCGTGCAGTGCCGCAACCAGATTAAGGCCTGAAGCAAACCTGCGGTTTTCTGGCTAGCTTACAAGGAAGGGAGTTAAGAAAGGAAATCAGGGGCACTGTAATTCACAAACCTGCAGAGTTATAAATGACAGCTATTGTCAAAAATATATTGAAGTAAGACTGCAAAGAGGACTTGAAAACGAGGCAGAATTGCAGGAATCAGATTTCAGGAGGTAGATGGGAATTGCATTTAAAGAATATGAAAAGCGGCAGATCTTTGACAGTGATGCACTTAGACAAAAAGTGCGTATACATTTTTTCCTTTATATATTCAGGAAAAGACGCATATGCCCTTTTTGGCTAACCAAGCACTAAAGCAATGGAAATCCGCACTATAATGAAGTCTCATTTCGCATTCATCAAAAGGGGCATCTAAAAAAAGTGTAAAAACCAGAAACACAGGACATGCCATGGAGAACAGGGAGCCTTGTTATGGTGATGGGCGGGATGTAAGTTGCCAACATACACTCTGGAGATGTTTATGGTGTATCCTGAAACATCTAAAAAACAAAGCTACAGAGCCTAGGGCCCTTCCACTTATGGCCGTACAGCTTAGGAAAATTACAATCAACAAGACACAGCCAACACAAAATTTAGGGCTGCTGTGTTTACAAGAACCTCGAGTCCAGTACAAATTAAATATCCCAGAAAGAAAAAATGGATAAAGAAGTTGTGCTACTTACGTACAATGGAATATCACTCAGCAATGAAATCTGTGTCATCAGGCCTGTAGCAGCAAATTGAGTGGATTTAAGTACGATGATTCTAAGAGAAATACGTAACACAGAGAAAGATAATTATCATAAGATATCACTAATAGAGGGAGTGTAAACTTGGCTACACATGAACTGAATTACAAAACCGAACAGTGTCTCACATTTAGATAAATTACTTATGCTTGCTTAAGGGAAAAGTTGAGTTGGGGTGCTGTATAAAACCAGAGATTGAAATTAGCACAGACACCGTTCCATAAGCCGAATACGTAATAGAGAAGATCTACTCCTTGCTCTACGAAATAGACTCAACCATGGGGTATCTCCTCACACCTGTTAGAATGGGCATCATCAGAAAATCTACAAACAACAAATGCTGGAAAGGGTGTGGAGATAAGGAACCCTCTTCCACTATTGTTGGAATGTAAATTGATACAGTCACTGTGGAGAACATTATGGAGTTTCTTATCAAACTAACAATAGAATTACCATATGATACAGCAATCCCACTACTGGGCATATACCCAGACAAAACCATAAATCAAAAAGAGACATTCACCGCAATGTTCATTGCATCACTATTTACAATATCCAGGTAATGGAAGCAACCTAAATGCCCACAGACAGATGAATGCATAAAGAGGTGGTACATATATAAAATGGAATCTTACTAAGCCAAAAAAAGGAATGAAATTGGGGCATTTGTAGAGACTTTGACGGATCTAGAGACTGTCATACAGAGTGAAGTCAGTCAGAGAAAAACAAATCTTGTATATTAATGCATGTATGTTGAACTAGAAAAATTGTACAGATGAACCGTTTTGGAAGGCAGAAACAGAGCAACAGATGTAGACAACAAATGTATGGACACCAAGGGGGGGAAAGCTGTTGGGAGGATGGTGGTGGGAGGAGTTGAGAGATTGGGATTGGCATGTATACATTTATATGTATAAAATAGATAACCAAAAAGAACCTGCTGTATAAAATATAATTCAAAATTAAAATAATAAAATTTAAAAAAGTAAAACAGAAAAAATATTCTTCCCTTCACATACATGTATTTATATGAATAAATTATTTCCATGCTTATATCTGTAAATACAAAAAAGAGGAATAAAATCTACCTTGAACCAAAAACGAAAAAAAGAAAAAAAAAAAAAAAAACAGAACCCACCAGTTATACAGAGGAAAACCGTATCAGGGCACTTGCTCCAGTTGTAAACAATTCTGAAGTTGGTCAGTGGTGGGGAATCATCTCCCATTCAGCCAGCAGGCCCCACGCAACAAGCCTCCTCATTGCAAAGGCTGGGGAACCGTGCCGAGGCATCTGTGAGTAAACGTGGGCCGAGGCCCAGGCCAGCTGCTGCTGAAATGTTCCCACCCTTCCCAGGTAAAACACCTGAATATGTACAAGGACTTGAAAGCCTAGAGGAAGGGCCATGGAGCCACACGAGCGACAGCATGCCAGCCGACTTGGTGCCTGCAGGCCAGCCAGGATGGTCCTGGCCCTGGATGCTCTTCTGGAAGCTTTCCATTTCCCTGCCTGAGATACCCCTGTTGTCCCGGCCCCCACTGCTTTCTTCCTTCCTCACCTCTGCCCAGGGAGAAATTCCAGCGGCAGGTATGGTGACACATCCTCTTCTTTAGCAGGTGGCATCTTGGCAACTGCTGCAGAAAGACCAGCAGAGCCCCACTCACACTGGGACACCCACAAAGCCGTGGCCTCTCACTCCCTCCCACCAGCCCAGCCCCGAGACTGCTGACAGGGCAGAGAAAATGGCGTCAGGCACAGCTACAGGGGCTCTTGCTGCCTGGAGCGGTGTTTATATTGATCTCAACCCAGGCACACCTGGGGAGGGCTGGCCGGCACGGTCAGGCTTCCCAGGCCAGCCAATAATCACCCCTCAGGGGCTCACAGTTGCAGAAAATGGAACTTGCTGAATCAGCCACGTCCAGGGAACAGGTGTGGGCTCCTGAGAGTCAGGATAGAAAAGGAGCTACAGCACTGGCTTGTTTTCTAATCATATTATCTGGCCCATGAGTGAGAGACAACTTCAAGAAAACCCTCTCCTAATGAGAGGAACTCAGGGGTCAGGGAGAGGAGGGGTGGGTGGTGGGTGGAGACAGAGGCCTGGTGCCCCGGGTGCAGTGGAAGTCTCTGGAAGACCAGGTGGAGAGAGGCCGCACAGAGTGATGCCCAGGGTCACAGACCTGTTGGAGCTGCTGTTTGTTAGTTCAAGTCCTGCTCTGAGGTGCTCTGTGTCAGATCTGAGCGACAGGTGAGCTGGGAGTGCTCTGCAATGAGGGCTATGTGCACGGTTCCTCTGTGTCCAGCCCTGCCACGGTACCTGCAAGGGTAGCTCTGTATCCTGGGAGGGGCCTGACCACGACAGCCCCATGGGCTGCAGGGTACCTGCCCAGGGAAACCCATACCCTGGGAGGGGCCTGACCACGAGAGCCCCATGGGCTGCAGGGTACCTGCCCAGGGAAACCCATACCCTGGTAGGGGCCTGACCACGTAAGCCCTGTGGGCTGGGGTGGGGGTGGTGTACCTGCCCAGGTGAGCTCCATATCCTGGGATTGGCCTGACCTCGGGAGTCCCATGGGCTGCAGGGGACCTGCCCAGGGAACCCCATATCCTGGGAGGGGCCTGACCACGAGAGCCCCTTGGGCTGCTGGAGTCCTGGTAAAGGATCCCAGGACAGTCAGTGAAGCCACCGAGGATATACCTCCAGTAGTTCCTAATTCCTACACCCTGCTGTTCATTCTACCAACCACCAGGACTTGGTATTCTGTATTAGTCTTCAATGATGCCTTCTTTTGTATTCCATTAGTCCCAGAGTCACAAGACATTTTGGCTTGTGAGTGGCAGGCCTCAACATACAACTGAAACAATACTTCCGGGCCATCTTGCACCAAGGGTTCAAAAATTCCCACACCATCTTTGGGGAAAGCTCAGCTAAAGACCTAAAAGTTCTACCTCTGGAAAAGGAAACACTCCTTCAATATTCAGACGACATTCTGATCGCCAGCCCTACTAAGGAGGCCTCTGAACTACCAAGCCAACAAAGGATAGAAGTTGTCCAAGAAAAAGCTCAAATATCACAGACTACGGTGACCTGCCTGGGCTTCATTCTCACAGAAGGTCGGAGAAGCCCATCCCAGGAAAGGGAACAAACAATTTACAGCCTTACCCATTTCTAAAACTAGAAGACAGCTTAGGGGTTCCTGGGGAGGCCACGGTTTGCTCCTTCTGGGTCCCTAACTACAGTCTACTAGCTGGGCCTCTATATGAAACACTGAAAGGAAAAGATGATGATCCTTTTGAACAGAATTCAGAAGTGGCCTTTCAAGAATGGAAAGAGCAGTCAATTCAGACCCTTGCCCTGGAACTCCCTAATTTAGCTAAACCCTTTGACCTTTACATTCCTGGTGAAAGGTGAATCGCCATTGGAGTATTAGTGCAAAAACTGGGACCACTTGAAATGGAACAATGCAAGAATGCCATCCAGGTAAGATAAACTACGGTCACCAAAGGGCTTGGCCCACCGCCACATCTGGCCAAGATACTGGCAGTATCTAAAAACATGGAAATCAGCAGCCCAAAAGGCCACCTCCCTCCTAAGGGAAAAGGACCCCACGTGGTGATCCTAACCCCCAACCATGCCCTGAAGTTGCAGTGTTTGCTCCGTGGGCACACCGACCTCGAGTGAGGAGGCCCTCCAACTCCAACCTCCAGAGAGATAGCCGGGGGCAACGAGGCACCATGACGACTCGTGTGACCATAACTTGACCTGGAGTTTCTCTCATAACACAACAAGAGTGTGTCCCAAAAGAGTATACTACTGCTTGCAGGACTTACTGCACCCAGAGGGGAGCTAATAATCTTGGCGGGGGAACCGTATATCACGCTGTCACCATAGAAAAGCCTACAGACACTGTGATGATGGTGGCCAATAAGACCGGCTGGACTCCTGTTTACTTCCAAAGGCTCTTGACTCAGTGGCCATCGTGGTCCTTCATCACCACTGACCCTGGACTGTCTGGGAGTTGAGTGGGCAGGGTCCTGTCACCTGGTGCTGTTTATACGTTAAGTCAGCGGACTAATTGAAGAAAGTGCAGACTACTGGTCAGAGCATCTAGGCTGGCAGAAACGGTCAGCCTAAGGTGGCCCAACAAATTTGGAGCGGGGTGAAACTATACCTCACAGCGTCTCTGCAC
Source organism: Phocoena phocoena (assembly GCF_963924675.1). NCBI lineage: Eukaryota > Metazoa > Chordata > Mammalia > Artiodactyla > Phocoenidae > Phocoena > Phocoena phocoena. Next base: position 391,972 of record NW_027077770.1, on the reverse strand, counting down.
ATCTCCTTCCTGGACCCTTAAAGGTCATTAAAATCTATAACACTTCCAATACTGGTGCTCAGGCGGACAAGCACGGAGGCAGGAGGCCTGGGGACAATCAACATCACCTGGAGGCTGCTGGGGAGAAGTTCTGACCCTCGCCCCTGGGTATGAGGGCTCCTAACTCAGCACTCAGCAGTTACAGAAGAAGGGTCTGCACCCTCAGCACTCCAAGAATGAGGAAGGGGACAAAAGGCAGAAGAGGGGTTTGTCCCAGGCAAAGCCCCTTAAAAATCCCTGGGAGATTAAAATAGAATCTGGGCAATAAAATAAAGTCTAACCATTTTTATCCTTTGTGCTTTGTCTAATTTCACGTGCTCCTAGGTTCCCGCATACAGACGTTCCACACCCGGCACTTCAGACCAGATTTCCTAGTGCAGAATGGCTGGGTCGACACATCAGCTCCTGGGGCCCACTGTAGACTCTGCGATATAGAGCCTGAGCTGCAGCCAACCGGGCCCTCGAGAGTTCCACCGCTTCCCTCCCACTGACTCTGACAGGATCTCTACACAGGAGCCCAGCCCACAGCCCACAGGGTAGCACATGCTCTCACCTCTCCATGCTCTGATCAAAATATAAAGTTTTCTTTGCTTCTGAACCAAACTCAGTCTCAATCTGTTGGCTTCAATGACACTGGAATGGGGTATACTTGTTGCGTTCCACTCTGGAGGATCAGTAACAGAAATTGAGAACATTGTAACTTCAAAGAACAGATGTGTGAGCCAAACTGTAATTAACATACAACAGTGTATAAGGCTCGGGTAAAATAAGATATTTCTAACATTTCCATTTGATATTTCCATCACTTTATTATAAGCAAGTTCAGTGAAAAGGTTTGTCTTATTTGTCAGGTCAATATTAGAGAAACGAAGAGATTTCTTTCCAAAGATGTACATCTAATAATCTTGGTTAAGGCTTCAATCTTGTTTTAAATGCTTTTCCATTGAAAATGATACCTTTCTTTCAGCTCCCCCATTTCTGAGAAGTATAAAATCTTATAATTTACTATTACCAAAGGGGAAAGGTGGGAGGAGGGATAAACTAACAGTTTGGGATTAACACATATACACTGCTATGTATAAAATCGATCATCAACAAGGAACTACTGTATAGCACAGGGAACTACACTCAATATTTTGCAATAACCTATAAGGGGAAATAATCTGAAAAAGAATAGATATTTTTATTGACATCATCTATCAATGACAGTTAAAATGGAACCTAAGGGAAGCCGGTGGTGAGTCCTTCTGACCCTGAAGACTTCAATCATCTAAAGTTTGGACTCTGCCTACTTCCCAAGGCCCTTAATGAACATATGTGTAGCCGTGGCTTAAAAAACTCCCCAGTTTGGGTTGCGGACAGACATTGATTTTGAAAAAGCCCTGGTGTTCTCTTCACATGAATGGGACCCTTCCTACAGCTAAAACATGCCTGTCACACCCAGAGGACGGTATACCGTCTGATCGGGAAGAGTCTGGAAAAGGCATCTCATCTCCTCACCTCCTGGTGCTCGGGTTCACCCCTCCAGCGTATTTACTAACAGTCTCCCCACTTGGAGATGTCAGCACTGTCAACATCCTGTTGTGTACAGTTTGGAATTTGTCCAGAGGATGAAGCGGAAGGAGGAGGAACAATGAGAGACAAGTCCTAGGTGTTCGGACAGGCACATGTCACTCTAATTTCTAATCAGGAAGACGAATTGACCAAAGACTAGGTTTGCCCATGGAAACAGAATAGGGCTTGAGGAAATCCCGCTGCTTTGTGGCCACTTCCCATAAACACAAGTTGAAAAATGGAACTCAGGGGCACTAAAATTCACGAAACTGCATAGCTGAAAATATCTATCACTGAAAAATGTCTTGAGGAAAGTCACAGAAAAGGACTTGTAAGCAACAGAGAATGGCAGGAAAGGGATTGGAAGAGGTAGAAAGGACTCGCCATTAAGCTCAAGGAAAGGGGCTGAACATCGCCAACATTGCAGATGGCCCAAAAGGGTGTATGCATCTTTTTCTGTATATATTCAAGAAAAGGGCATGCACATTTTTAACCAACCAAACATGTGGGAACTGGAAATCAATACTACAAAAGATATCACTTTGCATCAGTCAGAAGAGCCGTCCTCATAAAGTGTAAACACCAGAAATGCAGAACAGGGCAAGGAGTATAGGGAGCTCTGTGAGGTTTATAGTAGAAATGTATATTGCCAACGGTCACTCTGGAGAAGTGTATTGTGTTTACTAAAGCATCTAAAAAATGAGCTAAAGAGCACAGGGCACTTGCACTCATGGACATATATCTTGGGAAAAACAAAAATCGAGAGGACACAGGCACCCCAATGTTTACCGCCTCTCTGTTTAAAAGATACTCAACTAGGATATAACTTAAATGTCTCTGGAGGGAAAAAATAGATAGAGATGTGGTACTTATGTAGAGTGGAATATTACTCAGCCTGGAAACCAATGAAATATGGCCATTTGTAACAACTCCAGAGGAGTTACGTATGATCATACAAAGTCACATAATACTAAAAGAAAAAGACATAAGATATCACTAATACATGCAATGTAAACTTGGTTATGCATGAACGGAATTACAAAACAGAACAGGGTCTCAAATTTAGAAAACCAACTTATGCTTACTTATGGGGAAAGGTGAGTTGGGGTGCTTCCTAAAACCAGATATTGAAATTAGCACACATACCGTTCCATAACCCAGATATGTAATAGACAAAGCCTACTCCTTGCTCAACGAAATGGACTCAACACCCCATATTCAACGCCTAGGAATATACCTGACCGGGAAGAATCTTAAAACCCATGGATATATATGTCTCTGTAAGAGAATCAAGCATGTGTACATCGGCATAAATGCAGCAGTGAAATTCCGATAAATCCCATTATCAAAATAAATTTCCAAAATAAAACACAATGACAGTGAAATAGGGAGCAATTCTTAAATAAGTCACTAAGGGTTGTGATGCAACCTGGAGTTACCACATCTACCCCCAGAGCTCGGTGAGACATAAGGCTGGACACTTCGGGCTGATAGCATTGGTGGGATTCGGTGAGCAAATGCAGACCGTTAGAAGTCATACTGCATGGGACCCATTCCATGGGTCCCAACTCTCCAGGTTTAAGGGATTCTTCCTTCAGCTAAAACATGCATGAGAAACCCAGAGTATGGTCCACCGTGTGATTAGGAAACGTTTTTAAATGCATCTCAGTTTACGTCCCCTGGTACTCGGGTTCACCATTCCAGACGCTTTACAAACACTCTCCCCATTTGGAGAGTCAGTGCCTTTAACCTCCTGTTTGACACAGTTTGCCATTTCTACGCAAGATGAAAAGGAATAGGCAGAACCAATGAGAGACTGGCTGTAGGTGTCTACACGGGCAAATGTAACGCTCATTTCCCACCAGGAAGAGGAATTAACCAAAGGCTCAGCGTGCCCTGCCGGAACCAGATTAGAGCCTGAAGCAATCCTGAGGTTTTGCGGCCAGCTCACAAGAAAGCCAGTTGAAGAAAGGAGTTCAGGGGCACTGTAATTCACAAACCTGCAGAGTTATAAATGACAGCTCTCGTCCAAAAATATATTGAAGTAAGTCTGCAAAGAGGACTTGAAAGCGGGGCAGAATTTCAGGAAAACGATTTCAGGGGGTAGACTGGAATTGCACTTAAAGCATACGAAAAGAGGGAGAACGTCGACAATGATGCACTTGGCCCAAAAGGGCGAATGCGTTTTTTCCTGAATATATTCAGGCAAAAACGCATACGCCCTTTTTGGCCCACCAAGCTAGCGCGTAAAGGAAATCTGCACTACAATGAAGTCTCACTGCCCCCCGGTCAAAACGGCCATCTGAGAAAAGTGTAAAATCCAGAAAGGCAGGATAGGCCATGGAGAACAGCGAGCCTTGTTATGCTGATGGGCGGGATGTAAAATGCCAAAATCCACTCTGGAAAAGTTTATGGTGTTTCCTGAAACACGTACGAAACAAAGCAACACAGCCTATGTCACATCCACTTATGGACCTGTAGCTTAGGGTAAGTAAAATCAAAAACACAGAGCCACCCGAAACTTTGGGATGGCTCTGTTTACAAGAACCTCGTCTACGGTACAAGTTAAATATCCCAGAAAGCGAAAAATGGATAAAGAAGTTGTGGTACGTACGTACAATGGAATGTCACTCAGCCATGAAATCTGTGTCCTCAGGCCCATAGCGGCACAGTGAGTGGATTCAGGTACGGTGATTCTACGTGAAATAAGTCACACAGAAAAAGAAACATCATAAGTTATCACTAATACACGGAATGTACACTTGACTACACATGAACTGATTTACAAAAGAGAACAGGGTCTCAAATTTAGAAAACCAACTTTTGCTTGCTTATGCGGAAAGGTGAGATGGGGTGCTGCGTAAAACAAGAGATTGAAATTAGCACAGATACCATTCCATAAGCCAAATATGTAATAGAGAAGACCTACTCCTTGCTCAACGAAATGGACTCAACACGCCGTATTCAATGCCTAGGAGTATACCTGACTAGTAACAATCTTAAAACCCATGGATTTATATGTCTCCATAAGAGAATCCAGCGTGTGTACAGCAGCATGAATGCAGCAGTGAAAATCCGATAAATCCCATTATCAAAATAAATTTGAAAAACAAAACACAATGAGAGTGAAATAGAGAGCAATTCTGAAATAATTCACTCAGGGCTTGTGATGCAACCTGGATTTACCACATCTACACCCAGAACTGGGTGAGACATAAGGCTGGACACTTCGGGCTGATAGCATTGATGAGGTTCGCTGAGCAAATGCAGACCCTTTGAAGTCATACGGCATGGTACCCATGCCATAACTCCCAACTCTCCAGGTTCAAGGGATTCTTCCTTCAGATAAAACATGCATGAGGAACCCAGGGTATGGTCCACCGTGTGATCGCGAAACGTTTTTAAATGCATCTCAGAATTCATCCCCTGGTAAACGATTTCACAATTTCAGACGCTTTACTAAATCTCTCCCCACTTGGAGAGTCAGTGCCTTTAACCTCCTGTTTGGCACAGTTTGCAACTTCTGCAGAAGATGAATAGGAATACGGAGAACCAATGAGAGATTAGATGTAGGTGTCTGCAGGGGCAAATTTAACGCACATTTACCACCAGGAAGAGGAATTAACCAAAGGCTCACCATGCCATGCCGGAACCAGATTAGGGCCTGAAGCAATCCTGCGGTTTTGCAGCTAGCTCACAAGAAAGTAATTTGAAGAAAGGGGCTCTGGTGCACTGTAATTCACAAACCTGCAGAGTTATAAATGACAGCTATCGTCGAAAAATATATTGAAGTAAGGCTGCGAAGAAGACTTGAAATCGGGGCAGAATTGCAGGGATTCGATTTCAGGAGTTAGCCGGGAGTTGCTCTTAAAGCATAGGAAAAGAGACAGAACCTCGACAATGATGTACTTGGACAGAAAGGGCATACGCGTGTTTTCCAGGGCCCTCATTAACAAGGGGAGGTTGTTTCCAGCACACTTTAGTGGGCAAGAGAGGGCCCACGTCACCAGGGCGATGTTTGCCATCCAGGCAGGAATGAGCTAACATCAGAGGGCCCACCTCACAAAAGGGTGAGGTAACCAGCAAGGATCAGTCTCTCACCAGAGGGCCCACATCACCAAGGGGATGGGAACCTGGCAGGAGTGTCATCACACCAGTGGGCGCACATCAGAAAATGTGGGGAGCCCAGCAGTTAGGGCCTGACGCAAGAAGGCCCTCATCACCTAGGAGAGGAGGTTCCCAGCAGGCTCCAACTGGCACCAGAGTGCCGACGTCACCGAGGCAACGGAAGCAAGCCAGGCAGGAATTAACTCACAGAGAGGGCCCACCTCACAGAAGGGTGAGGAACCCAGCCAGTAAAAGTCTCTCACCAGTGGGCCCACATCACCAAGGGGATCGGAACCAGGCAGGAGTGTCCTCACACCAGTGTGTCCAAATCGTAGAAAGGTGAGGAACCCGGAACATGTGGCCTAAACCAGAGGACACACATCTCCAAGGGGCTCGGAGTGAGGCAGGCAGGAGTAGCCTCACAACACAGGGCCCATATAATAAAAAAGGAGAGAAATCCAGCAGTTGGAACCTCCCAGCAGGCGGCCAAGAGCACCGAGTCTCTGCGATCCAGGCCGCAGTGAACTCACAGCAGAGGGCCCACATCATGAAACTGTGAGCAACCCAGGCGTTGGGACCTCAGAGCAGAAGGCCCACATCCCCATGGGGACGGGAACCTGGCAGGAGTGTCCTCGCACCAGTGGGCGCACATCGGAAAATGTGGGGAACCCAGCAGTTAGGTCCTAACACCAGAGGGCCCTCATTACCGTGGGGAGGAGACTCCCAGCAGGTTCCAACTGCTACCAGAGGGCCGACGTCGCCAAGGCGACTTGTGCCAGCCAGGCAGGAATTACCTCATAGCAGATGGCCCACCTAACAGAAGTGTGAGGAACACAACCAGCATCAGACTCTCCCCAGAGGGCCCACATCACCAAGGGGATGGGAACCAGGCAGGAGTGTCCTAAGACCAGTGGTGTGACATCAACGAAAGGTGAGTAATCAGGCACATGTGGGATCAAACAAGGGGACACACATCATGAAGGGGCTGGGAGTGAGGCATGCAGGAGTAGACTCACAACAGAGGGCCTATAGAATAAAAAAGGTGAGGAATCCAGTAGCTGGAGCCTCCCAGCAGGTGGCCAGGAGCAGGGAGGCTATGGGATCCAGGACTGAGTGAACTCACAAGAGAGGGCCCTCATCATGAAGCTGTGAGCAACACAGCCCTTGGGACCTCAGAGCTGAAGGCCCACATTCCCGTGTGGTTGGGAACCTGGCAGGAGTGTACTCGCACCACAGGGTGCACATCAGAAAATTTGGGAGCCCAGGAGTTAGGGCCTGACGCCAGAGGGCCCTCATTACCGAGGGGAGGAGACTCCAAGCATGCACCAACTCCCAACTGAGGGCACACTTGGCCAAGGTAACGTTTGCCAGCCAGGCAGTAGTGACCTCACACGAGAGGGCCTACCTCACAGAAGCTTGAGGCACCCAGCCAGGTTAAGGCTCTCACCAGAGGGCCCACATCACCAAGGGGATCGGAACCAGGCAGGAGTGTCCTCACACCAGCGTGGTCACATCATAGAAAGGTGAGGAACCCAGCACATGTGGCCTAAACCAGAGGACCCACATGTCCAAGAGTCTCGGAGTGAGAAAGGCAGGAATAGCCACACAACACATGGCCCTTAGAATAAAAAAGGGGAGGAAACCAGCAGTAGGAACCTGCCAGCAGGCGGCCCAGAGCATCGAGTCTAAGGGATTCAGGCCACAGTGAACTCACAGCAGAGGGCCACATCATGAAACTGTGAGCAACCCAGACGTTGGGACCTCAAAGTACAAGGCCCACATTCCCTTAGGGATGGGAACATGGCAGGAGTGTCATCGCACCACTTAGCACGTATCAGAAAATGTGGGTACCCAGCACTTAGGGCCTGACGCCAGAAGGCGCTCATAACCGAGGGAAGGATGCTCTCAGCAGGCTCCAACTGCCACCAAAGTGCCGACGTCGTCGAGGTGTGTGCAAGCCAGGCAGGAGTGACCACAGAGCAGAGGGCCCACCTCAGAGAAGTGTGAGGGACCCAATCAGGATCAGACTCTCACCAGAGGGCCCACATCACCAAGGGGATGGGAACCAGGCAGGAGGGTCCTCACACCAGTGGGGCCACATCAGGGAAAGGTGAGGAATCGAGCACATGTGGGCTCAAACAAGGGGACACACATCACGAAGAGGCTGAGAGTGAGGCATGCAGGAGGAGACTCACAACAGAGGGCCCATAGAATAAAAAAGTGAGGAAACCAGAAGTAGGAACCTCCAAGCAGGCGACCCAGAGCACCGACGCTATGGGATACAGGCCGGAGTGAACTCACAGCAGAGGCCACACATCCTGAAACTGTGAGCAACCCAGACGTTGGGACCACAGAAGAGAAGGCACACAACCCCATGGGGATGGGAACCTGACAGGAGTCTCATCGCACCAGTGGGCTCACGTCAGAAAATGTGGGGAGCCCAGCAGTTAGTGCCTGACGCAACAAGGCCCTCATCACCGAGGGGAGGAGGGTCCCAGCAGGCTGCAACTGATACCAGACGGCCGACGTTGCCAAGGCGGGGTGTGCCAGCAGGCAGGAGTGACCTCAGAGCAGAGGGCCCACCTCACAGAAGTATGATGAACCCAGCTAGGATCAGACTCTCACCTGTGGGCCCACATCACCAAGTGGATGGGAAACAGGCAGGAGTGTCCTCACACCAGTGGGGCCACATCAGCGAAAGGTGAGGAACCCAGCACACGTGGCCTCAAACCAGAGGACACACATCAACAAGGGGCTGGGAGTGAGGCAGGCAGGAGGAGCCTCAAAGCAGAGGGCCCATAAAATAAAAAAAATTGAGCAATCTGGCGAATGCAACCTCCCAGCAGGTGGCCAGGAGCAGCGAGCCTATGGGATCCAGGCCTGAGTGAACTCACACCAGAGGGCCCACATCCTGACACTGTGAGCAACCCAGCCATTGGTACCTCAGAGCAGAAGTTCCACATCCGCATGGGGATCGGAACCTGGCAGGAGTGTCATCACCCCAGTGAGCGCACATCAGAAAATGTGGGGAGCCCAGCTCTTAGGGCCTGACTTCAAAGGGCCCTCATCACCAAGGGGAGGAGGCACTCAGCACGCTCCAACTGCAACCAGAGGGCACATGTGGCCACGGTGAAGTGTGCCAACCAGGCAGAATTGACCTCACAGCAGAGCGCCCATCTCCCATAAGTGTGAGGAATCCAGCCACGATCAGACTCTCAACAGAGGGCCCACATCACCAAGGGGTTGGGAACCAGGCAGGAGTGTCCTCACACCACTGGGGCCCCATCACTAAAAGGTGAGGCAAACGGCACATGTGGCCTCAAACCAGAGGACCTCCATCAACAAGGGGCTCGCAGTGAGGCAGGCAGGAGGAGCCTCACAACACAGGGACCGAAGAATAAAAATGGTGAGGAATCCTGCAGTTGGAACCTCTCAGCAGGCGGCCCAGAGCACAGAGGCTATGGGATCTAGGCCTGTGTGAACTAACACCAGGGAGCCAACATCATGAAACTGTGAGCAACCCAGGAGTTGGGACAAGAGAACAGAAGGCACACATCCCCATGCGGATGGGAACCTTACAGGAGTGTCCTGGCATCACTGGGCTCACATCAGAAAACGTGGTGAGCCCAGCAGTAAGAGCCTGACGCCAGAGCGCCCTCATCACCTTGGAGAGGACATTCCCAGCAGGCTCCAACTGCCATCAGAGGGTCGACGTCACCAATTAAACGGGTGCAAGCCAGGCAGGAATTACCTCACAGAGAGGGCCCACCTCACAGAAGGGTGAGGATCCCAGCCAGGATCACACTCTCACCAGAGGTCCCACAACACCAAGGGGATGGGAACTAGGCAGGAGTGTCCTCACACCAGTGAGGCGACATTATCGAAAGGAGAGTGACCCAGCACACGTGGCCTCAAACATGAGGACACACATCAGCAAGGGGCTGGGAGTGAGGCAGGCAGGAGGAGCCTCAAAACTGAGGGCCCAAAGAATAGAAAAGTTGAGGAATCCTGCAGTTGGAACCTCCCAGCAGGCGGCAAGGAGCAGCGAGGCTATGGGATACCGGCCGCTGTGAACTCACAAGAGAGGGATCTCATCATGAAACTGTGAGCAACCCAGCCGTTGGGACCACAGAGCAGAAGGCCCACATTCCCATGAGGTTGGGAACCTGGCAGGAGTGTACTCACACCACAGGGCACACGTCAGAAAATTTTGGGAGCCCAGGAGTTAGGGCCTGACGCCAGACGGCCCTCACTACCGAGGGGAGGAGACTCCCAGCAGGCACCAACTGCCAACTGAGGGCCCACGTCGCCAAAGTGCCGTGCGCCAGCCAGGCAGCTTTGACCTCAGTGTAGAGGGCTACGTCACAGGAGGGTGAGGAAACCAGCCAGTATAAGACTCTCACCAGAGGGCCCACATCACCAAGGGGATCGGAACCAGGCAGGAATGCCCTCATACCAGTGTGGCCAAATCACAGAAAGGTGAGGAACCCGGAACATGTGGCCTAAACCAGAGGACCCACATCTCCAAGGGGCTCGGAGTGAGGCAGGCAGGAGTAGCCTCTCAACACAGGGCCCAAAGAAGAAAACATGTGAGGAATCCAGCAGTCGGAACCTCCGAGCAGGCGGCCCAGAGCACCGAGTCTATACGATCCAGGCCGCAGTGAACTCACAGCAGAGGGCCCACATCATGAAACTGTGAGCAACCCAGCCGTTGGGACCTCAGAGCAGAAGGCCCACATCCCCTTGGGGATGGGAACTTGGCAGGAGTGTTCTCGCACCACTTAGCACCTATCAAAACATGTGCGTACCCAGCTGTTATGGCCTGACACCAGAGGGGCCTAATGACCGAGGGGAGGAGGCTCCCAGCAGGTTCCAACTGCCACCAAAGAGACGAGGTCAACAAGGCGTGGTGTGCCAGCCACGCAGGAGCGACCTCAGAGCAGAGGGCCCACCTCACAGAAGGGTGAGGATCCCAACCAAGATAAGACTCACCAGAGGGCCCACATCACCAAGGGGTTGGGAACCAGGCAGGAGTGTTCTCACACCAGTGGGCCCACATCATCAAAAAGTGAGGGACCCAGCACAAGTGGATTCAAACCAGAGAACACACATCACCAAGGGGCTGGTGGTGAGGCAGGCAGGAGGAGCCTCACAACAGAGAGCCCAAAGAATAAAAAAGGTGTGGAAACCAGCAGTTGGAACCTCCCAGCAGGCAGCCAAGAGCACCGAGTCTATTAGATCCATGCCGGAGTGAACTCAGATCAGAGGGCCCACATCATGAAACTGTGAGCAACCCAGCCGTTGGGAGCACAGAGCAGAAGGCCCACATCCCCATGGGGACGGGAACCTGGCAGGAGTGTCCTCGCACCAGTGGGCGCACATCAGAAAATGCGGGGAGCCCAGCAGCTGGGCCTGACGCCAGAGGGACTTCATCACCATGGGCAGGAACCTCCCGGCAGGCTCCAACTGCTACCAGAGGGCCAACGTCGCCAAGGTGACTTGTCCCAGCCAGGCAGGAATTACCTCATAGCAGAGGGCCCACCTCACAGAAGTGTGAGGAACACAACAAGCATCCGACTCTCTCCAGAGGGCCCACATCACCAAGGGGATGGGAACCAGGCAGGAATGTCCTCACACCAGTAGGGCGACTTCAGCGAAAGGTGAGGAATCCAGCACGTGTGGGCTCAAACAAGAGGACACACATCACGAAGGGGCGGGGAGAGAGGCATTCAGGAGGAGACTCACAACAGAGGGCGCATAGAATAAAAAGGTGAGGAAACCAGAAGTTGGAACCTCCAAGCAGGCGGCCCAGAGCACCGACTCTATGGGATACAGGCTGGAATGAACTCACAGCAGAGGGCCCACATCCTGAAATTGTGAGCAACCCAGACTTTGGGACCACAGAAGAGAAAGCCCACAACCCCATGGGGATGGGAACCAGGCAGGAGTCTCATTGCACCAGTGGGCGCACATCAGAAAATGTGGGGAGCCCGGCAGTTAGGGCCTGATGCAAGAGGGCCCGCATCACCGAGGGGAGGAGGGTCCCAGCAGGCTCCAACTTCTACCAGAGGGCCAACGTTGCCAAGGCGGCGTGTGCCAGCAGGCAGGAGTGACCTCAGAAGAGAGGGCCCACCTCACAGAAGTACGAGGAACCCAACTAAGATCAGATTCTCACCAGTGGGCCCACATCACCAAGGGGATGGGAACCATGCAGGAGTGACCTCACACCAGTAAGGCCACATTGCTAAAAGGTGAGGCAACCGGCAAATGTGACCTCAAACCAGAAGACCTACGTCCACAAAGGGCTCGCAGTGAAGCACGCAGGAGTAGCCTCACAACACAGGGACCGAGGAATAAAAATGGTGAGGAATCCAGCAGTTGGAACCTCCCAGCAGGCGGCCCAGAGCACCCAGTCTTGAGATCCAGGCTGCAGTGAACTTACAGCAGAGGGCTCACATCATGAAACTGTGAGCAACCCAGCCGTTGGGAACTCAGAGCAGATTGCCAACATCCCCATGGGGATAGGAACTTGGCAGGAGTTTCCTCGCACAACTTAGCACTATCAGAAAATGTGGGTACCTAGCAGTTAGGGCCTGACGCCAGAGAGCCCTCATCACCGAGGGGAGGAGGCTACCAGCACGTTCCAACTGCCACCAGAGGGCCGACTTCACCAAGGCGGGGTGAGTCAGCTAGGCAGGAGTGAACTCAGCGCAGAGAGCCCACCTCACGGAAGTGTGAGGAACCCAACCAGGATCAGATTCTCACCAGAGGGCCCACATCACCAAGGGGATGGGAAACAGGCATGAGTGTCCTCACACCAGTGGGGCCGCTTCAGCAAAAGTTCAGGAACCCAGCACATGTGGGCTCAACAAGGGGAAACACATCACGAAGGGGCTGGGTGTGAAGCATGCAGGAGACTCAAAACAGAGGGCCCATAGAATAAAAAATGTGAGGAATCCAGCAGTTGGAACCTCCAAGCAGGCAGCCCAGAGCACCGACGCTATGGGATAGAGGCTGGAGTGAACTCAAAGCAGAGGACCCACATCATGAAACTGTGAGCAACTCAGTCGTTGGGACCACAGAACAGAAGGCTCACATGCCCATGGGGATGGGAAACTGGCAGGAGTGTCTTCGCACCACTGGGCGCACATCAGAAAATTTTTGGAACCCAGGAGTTAGGGCCTGTGGCCAGAGTGCCCTCATTACCAAGGGGAGAAGACTAACAGCAGGCGCCAACTCCCAAGTGAGGGTCCACGTCACCAAGGTGATGTGTGCCAGACCGGCAGGATATACCTCACAGCAGAGGGCCCACCTCACAGAAGGGTGAGGAACCCAGCCAGGATCAGACTCTCACCAGAGGGCCCACATCACCAAGGGGCTGGGAACCAGGCAGGAGTGTCCCCACACCAGTGGGGCCACATCACTAAAAGGTGAGGAAACCGGCACATATGGCCTCAAACCAGAGGAACTACATCACGAAGGGGCTGGGAGTGAGGCAGGCAGGAGGAGCCTCACAACACTGAGCCCAAAGAATAAAAACGGTGAGGAATCCTGCAATTGGAACCTCCCAGCAGGCAGCCCAGAACACAGAGGCTAATGGATCTAGGACTGAGTGAACTAACACCAGGGAGCCAACATCATGAAACTGTGAGCCACCTCAGCGTTGGAACCTCAGAGCAGAAGGCGCACAACCCATGGGGATGGGAACCTTACAGGAGTGTCCTGGCATTACTGGGCTCACATCGGAAAACGTGAGGAACCCAGCAGTTAGAGTCTGAACCCACAGGGCCCACATCACCGAGGAGAGGAGGCTCCCAGCAGGCTCCAACTGCCACCAGAGGGCCGACATCACCAAGGCGACGGGAGCAAGCCAGTCAGGAGTTACCTCACAGCAGAGGGCCCACCTCACAGAAGGGTGAGGAATCCAGCCAGAATCAGATTCCCACCTGAAGGCCCACATCACCAAGGGGATGGGAACCAGGCAGGAGTGTCGCCACACCAGTGGGGCCACATCAGAAAAAGATGAGGAACCCAGCACATGTGACCTCAAACCAGTGGACACACATCACCAAGTTGCTGGGAGTGAGGCAGGTGTCTGGACGGGCACATTTAACTGCAGTTACCCACCAGGAATAGGAATTAACCAAAGGCTCAGCGTGCAGTGCCGCAACCAGATTAAGGCCTGAAGCAAACCTGCGGTTTTCTGGCTAGCTTACAAGGAAGGGAGTTAAGAAAGGAAATCAGGGGCACTGTAATTCACAAACCTGCAGAGTTATAAATGACAGCTATTGTCAAAAATATATTGAAGTAAGACTGCAAAGAGGACTTGAAAACGAGGCAGAATTGCAGGAATCAGATTTCAGGAGGTAGATGGGAATTGCATTTAAAGAATATGAAAAGCGGCAGATCTTTGACAGTGATGCACTTAGACAAAAAGTGCGTATACATTTTTTCCTTTATATATTCAGGAAAAGACGCATATGCCCTTTTTGGCTAACCAAGCACTAAAGCAATGGAAATCCGCACTATAATGAAGTCTCATTTCGCATTCATCAAAAGGGGCATCTAAAAAAAGTGTAAAAACCAGAAACACAGGACATGCCATGGAGAACAGGGAGCCTTGTTATGGTGATGGGCGGGATGTAAGTTGCCAACATACACTCTGGAGATGTTTATGGTGTATCCTGAAACATCTAAAAAACAAAGCTACAGAGCCTAGGGCCCTTCCACTTATGGCCGTACAGCTTAGGAAAATTACAATCAACAAGACACAGCCAACACAAAATTTAGGGCTGCTGTGTTTACAAGAACCTCGAGTCCAGTACAAATTAAATATCCCAGAAAGAAAAAATGGATAAAGAAGTTGTGCTACTTACGTACAATGGAATATCACTCAGCAATGAAATCTGTGTCATCAGGCCTGTAGCAGCAAATTGAGTGGATTTAAGTACGATGATTCTAAGAGAAATACGTAACACAGAGAAAGATAATTATCATAAGATATCACTAATAGAGGGAGTGTAAACTTGGCTACACATGAACTGAATTACAAAACCGAACAGTGTCTCACATTTAGATAAATTACTTATGCTTGCTTAAGGGAAAAGTTGAGTTGGGGTGCTGTATAAAACCAGAGATTGAAATTAGCACAGACACCGTTCCATAAGCCGAATACGTAATAGAGAAGATCTACTCCTTGCTCTACGAAATAGACTCAACCATGGGGTATCTCCTCACACCTGTTAGAATGGGCATCATCAGAAAATCTACAAACAACAAATGCTGGAAAGGGTGTGGAGATAAGGAACCCTCTTCCACTATTGTTGGAATGTAAATTGATACAGTCACTGTGGAGAACATTATGGAGTTTCTTATCAAACTAACAATAGAATTACCATATGATACAGCAATCCCACTACTGGGCATATACCCAGACAAAACCATAAATCAAAAAGAGACATTCACCGCAATGTTCATTGCATCACTATTTACAATATCCAGGTAATGGAAGCAACCTAAATGCCCACAGACAGATGAATGCATAAAGAGGTGGTACATATATAAAATGGAATCTTACTAAGCCAAAAAAAGGAATGAAATTGGGGCATTTGTAGAGACTTTGACGGATCTAGAGACTGTCATACAGAGTGAAGTCAGTCAGAGAAAAAGAAATCTTGTATATTAATGCATGTATGTTGAACTAGAAAAATTGTACAGATGAACCGTTTTGGAAGGCAGAAACAGAGCAACAGATGTAGACAACAAATGTATGGACACCAAGGGGGGGAAAGCTGTTGGGAGGATGGTGGTGGGAGGAGTTGAGAGATTGGGATTGGCATGTATACATTTATATGTATAAAATAGATAACCAAAAAGAACCTGCTGTATAAAATATAATTCAAAATTAAAATAATAAAATTTAAAAAAGTAAAACAGAAAAAATATTCTTCCCTTCACATACATGTATTTATATGAATAAATTATTTCCATGCTTATATCTGTAAATACAAAAAAGAGGAATAAAATCTACCTTGAACCAAAAACGAAAAAAAGAAAAAAAAAAAAAAAACAGAACCCACCAGTTATACAGAGGAAAACCGTATCAGGGCACTTGCTCCAGTTGTAAACAATTCTGAAGTTGGTCAGTGGTGGGGAATCATCTCCCATTCAGCCAGCAGGCCCCACGCAACAAGCCTCCTCATTGCAAAGGCTGGGGAACCGTGCCGAGGCATCTGTGAGTAAACGTGGGCCGAGGCCCAGGCCAGCTGCTGCTGAAATGTTCCCACCCTTCCCAGGTAAAACACCTGAATATGTACAAGGACTTGAAAGCCTAGAGGAAGGGCCATGGAGCCACACGAGCGACAGCATGCCAGCCGACTTGGTGCCTGCAGGCCAGCCAGGATGGTCCTGGCCCTGGATGCTCTTCTGGAAGCTTTCCATTTCCCTGCCTGAGATACCCCTGTTGTCCCGGCCCCCACTGCTTTCTTCCTTCCTCACCTCTGCCCAGGGAGAAATTCCAGCGGCAGGTATGGTGACACATCCTCTTCTTTAGCAGGTGGCATCTTGGCAACTGCTGCAGAAAGACCAGCAGAGCCCCACTCACACTGGGACACCCACAAAGCCGTGGCCTCTCACTCCCTCCCACCAGCCCAGCCCCGAGACTGCTGACAGGGCAGAGAAAATGGCGTCAGGCACAGCTACAGGGGCTCTTGCTGCCTGGAGCGGTGTTTATATTGATCTCAACCTAGGCACACCTGGGGAGGGCTGGCCGGCACGGTCAGGCTTCCCAGGCCAGCCAATAATCACCCCTCAGGGGCTCACAGTTGCAGAAAATGGAACTTGCTGAATCAGCCACGTCCAGGGAACAGGTGTGGGCTCCTGAGAGTCAGGATAGAAAAGGAGCTACAGCACTGGCTTGTTTTCTAATCATATTATCTGGCCCATGAGTGAGAGACAACTTCAAGAAAACCCTCTCCTAATGAGAGGAACTCAGGGGTCAGGGAGAGGAGGGGTGGGTGGTGGGTGGAGACAGAGGCCTGGTGCCCCGGGTGCAGTGGAAGTCTCTGGAAGACCAGGTGGAGAGAGGCCGCACAGAGTGATGCCCAGGGTCACAGACCTGTTGGAGCTGCTGTTTGTTAGTTCAAGTCCTGCTCTGAGGTGCTCTGTCAGATCTGAGCGACAGGTGAGCTGGGAGTGCTCTGCAATGAGGGCTATGTGCACGGTTCCTCTGTGTCCAGCCCTGCCACGGTACCTGCAAGGGTAGCTCTGTATCCTGGGAGGGGCCTGACCACGACAGCCCCATGGGCTGCAGGGTACCTGCCCAGGGAAACCCATACCCTGGGAGGGGCCTGACCACGAGAGCCCCATGGGCTGCAGGGTACCTGCCCAGGGAAACCCATACCCTGGTAGGGGCCTGACCACGTAAGCCCTGTGGGCTGGGGTGGGGGTGGTGTACCTGCCCAGGTGAGCTCCATATCCTGGGATTGGCCTGACCTCGGGAGTCCCATGGGCTGCAGGGGACCTGCCCAGGGAACCCCATATCCTGGGAGGGGCCTGACCACGAGAGCCCCTTGGGCTGCTGGAGTCCTGGTAAAGGATCCCAGGACAGTCAGTGAAGCCACCGAGGATATACCTCCAGTAGTTCCTAATTCCTACACCCTGCTGTTCATTCTACCAACCACCAGGACTTGGTATTCTGTATTAGTCTTCAATGATGCCTTCTTTTGTAGTCCATTAGTCCCAGAGTCACAAGACATTTTGGCTTGTGAGTGGCAGGCCTCAACATACAACTGAAACAATACTTCCGGGCCATCTTGCACCAAGGGTTCAAAAATTCCCACACCATCTTTGGGGAAAGCTCAGCTAAAGACGTAAAAGTTCTACCTGTGGAAAAGGAAACACTCCTTCAATATTCAGACGACATTCTGATCGCCAGCCCTACTAAGGAGGCCTCTGAACTACCAAGCCAACAAAGGATAGAAGTTGTCCAAGAAAAAGCTCAAATATCACAGACTACGGTGACCTGCCTGGGCTTCATTCTCACAGAAGGTCGGAGAAGCCCATCCCAGGAAAGGGAACAAACAATTTACAGCCTTACCCATTTCTAAAACTAGAAGACAGCTTAGGGGTTCCTGGGGAGGCCACGGTTTGCTCCTTCTGGGTCCCTAACTACAGTCTACTAGCTGGGCCTCTATATGAAACACTGAAAGGAAAAGATGATGATCCTTTTGAACAGAATTCAGAAGTGGCCTTTCAAGAATGGAAAGAGCAGTCAATTCAGACCCTTGCCCTGGAACTCCCTAATTTAGCTAAACCCTTTGACCTTTACATTCCTGGTGAAAGGTGAATCGCCATTGGAGTATTAGTGCAAAAACTGGGACCACTTGAAATGGAACAATGCAAGAATGCCATCCAGGTAAGATAAACTACGGTCACCAAAGGGCTTGGCCCACCGCCACATCTGGCCAAGATACTGGCAGTATCTAAAAACATGGAAATCAGCAGCCCAAAAGGCCACCTCCCTCCTAAGGGAAAAGGACCCCACGTGGTGATCCTAACCCCCAACCATGCCCTGAAGTTGCAGTGTTTGCTCCGTGGGCACACCGACCTCGAGTGAGGAGGCCCTCCAACTCCAACCTCCAGAGAGATAGCCGGGGGCAACGAGGCACCATGACGACTCGTGTGACCATAACTTGACCTGGAGTTTCTCTCATAACACAACAAGAGTGTGTCCCAAAAGAGTATACTACTGCTTGCAGGACTTACTGCACCCAGAGGGGAGCTAATAATCTTGGCGGGGGAACCGTATATCACGCTGTCACCATAGAAAAGCCTACAGACACTGTGATGATGGTGGCCAATAAGACCGGCTGGACTCCTGTTTACTTCCAAAGGCTCTTGACTCAGTGGCCATCGTGGTCCTTCATCACCACTGACCCTGGACTGTCTGGGAGTTGAGTGGGCAGGGTCCTGACACCTGGTGCTGTTTTTACGTTAAGTCAGCGGACTAATTGAAGAAAGTGCAGACTACTGGTCAGAGCATCTAGGCTGGCAGAAACGGTCAGCCTAAGGTGGCCCAACAAATTTGGAGCGGGGTGAAACTATACCTCACAGCGTCTCAGCACATCCCCTTCCTGGGCCCTTAAAGGTCATTAAAATCTATAACACTTCCAATACTGGTGCTCAGGCGGACAAGCACAGAGGCAGGAGGCCTGGGGACAATCAACATCACCTGGAGGCTGCTGGGGAGAAGTTCTGACCCTCGCCCCTGGGTATGAGGGCTCCTAACTCAGCACTCAGCAGTTACAGAAGAAGGGTCTGCACCCTCAGCACTCCAAGAATGAGGAAGGGGACAAAAGGCAGAAGAGGGGTTTGTCCCAGGCAAAGCCCCTTAAAAATCCCTGGGAGATTAAAATAGAATCTGGGCAATAAAATAAAGTCTAACCATTTTTATCCTTTGTGCTTTGTCTAATTTCACGTGCTCCTAGGTTCCCGCATACAGACGTTCCACACCCGGCACTTCAGACCAGATTTCCTAGTGCAGAATGGCTGGGTCGACACATCAGCTCCTGGGGCCCACTGTAGACTCCGCGATATAGAGCCTGAGCTGCAGCCAACCGGGCCCTCGAGAGTTCCACCGCTTCCCTCCCACTGACTCTGACAGGATCTCTACACAGGAGCCCAGCCCACAGCCCACAGGGTAGCACATGCTCTCACCTCTCCATGCTCTGATCAAAATATAAAGTTTTCTTTGCTTCTGAACCAAACTCAGTCTCAATCTGTTGGCTTCAATGACACTGGAATGGGGTATACTTGTTGCGTTCCACTCTGGAGGATCAGTAACAGAAATTGAGAACATTGTAACTTCAAAGAACAGATGTGTGAGCCAAACTGTAATTAACATACAACAGTGTATAAGGCTCGGGTAAGATAAGATATTTCTAACATTTCCATTTGATATTTCCATCACTTTATTATAAGCAAGTTCAGTGAAAAGGTTTGTCTTACTTGTCAGGTCAATATTAGAGAAACGAAGAGATTTCTTTCCAAAGATGTACATCTAATAATCTTGGATAAGGCTTCAATCTTGTTTTAAACGCTTTTCCATTGAAAATGATACCTTTCTTTCAGCTCCCCCATTTCTGAGAAGTATAAAATCTTATAATTTACTATTACCAAAGGGGAAAGGTGGGAGGAGGGATAAACTAACAGTTTGGGATTAACACATATACACTGCTATGTATAAAATCGATCATCAACAAGGAACTACTGTATAGCACAGGGAACTACACTCAATATTTTGCAATAACCTATAAGGGGAAATAATCTGAAAAAGAATAGATATTTTTATTGACATCATCTATCAATGACAGTTAAAATGGAACCTAAGGGAAGCCGGTGGTGAGTCCTTCTGACCCTGAAGACTTCAATCATCTAAAGTTTGGACTCTGCCTACTTCCCAAGGCCCTTAATGAACATATGTGTAGCCGTGGCTTAAAAAACTCCCCAGTTTGGGTTGCGGACAGACATTGATTTTGAAAAAGCCCTGGTGTTCTCTTCACATGAATGGGACCCTTCCTACAGCTAAAACATGCCTGTCACACCCAGAGGACGGTATACCGTCTGATCGGGAAGAGTCTGGAAAAGGCATCTCATCTCCTCACCTCCTGGTGCTCGGGTTCACCCCTCCAGCGTCTTTACTAACAGTCTCCCCACTTGGAGATGTCAGCACTGTCAACATCCTGTTGTGTACAGTTTGGAATTTGTCCAGAGGATGAAGCGGAAGGAGGAGGAACAATGAGAGACAAGTCCTAGGTGTTCGGACAGGCACATGTCACTCTAATTTCCAATCAGGAAGACGAATTGACCAAAGACTAGGTTTGCCCATGGAAACAGAATAGGGCTTGAGGAAATCCCGCTGCTTTGTGGCCACTTCCCATAAACACAAGTTGAAAAATGGAACTCAGGGGCACTAAAATTCACGAAACTGCATAGCTGAAAATATCTATCACTGAAAAATGTCTTGAGGAAAGTCACAGAAAAGGACTTGTAAGCAACAGAGAATGACAGGAAAGGGATTGGAAGAGGTAGAAAGGACTCGCCATTAAGCTCAAGGAAAGGGGCTGAACATCGCCAACATTGCAGATGGCCCAAAAGGGTGTATGCGTCTTTTTCTGTATATATTCAAGAAAAGGGCATGCACATTTTTAGCCAACCAAACATGTGGGAACTGGAAATCAATACTACAAAAGATATCACTTTGCATCAGTCAGAAGAGCCGTCCTCATAAAGTGTAAACACCAGAAATGCAGAACAGGGCAAGGAGTAAAGGGAGCCCTGTGAGGTTTATAGTAGAAATGTATATTGCCAACTGTCACTCTGGAGAAGTGTATTGTGTTTACTAAAGCATCTAAAAAATGAGCTAAAGAGCACAGGGCACTTGCACTCATGGACGTATATCTTGGGAAAAACAAAAATCGAGAGGACACAGGCACCCCAATGTTTACCGCCTCTCTGTTTAAAAGATACTCAACTAGGATATAACTTAAATGTCTCTGGAGGGAAAAAATGGATAGAGATGTGGTACTTATGTAGAGTGGAATATTACTCAGCCTGGAAACCAATGAAATATGGCCATTTGTAACAACTCCAGAGGAGTTACGTATGATCATACAAAGTCACATAATACTAAAAGAAAAAGACATAAGATATCACTAATACATGCAATGTAAACTTGGTTATGCATGAACGGAATTACAAAACAGAACAGGGTCTCAAATTTAGAAAACCAACTTATGCTTACTTATGGGGAAAGGTGAGTTGGGGTGCTTCCTAAAACCAGATATTGAAATTAGCACACATACCGTTCCATAACCCAGATATGTAATAGACAAAGCCTACTCCTTGCTCAACGAAATGGACTCAACACCCCATATTCAACGCCTAGGAATATACCTGACCGGGAAGAATCTTAAAACCCATGGATATATATGTCTCTGTAAGAGAATCAAGCATGTGTACATCGGCATAAATGCAGCAGTGAAATTCCGATAAATCCCATTATCAAAATAAATTTCCAAAATAAAACACAATGACAGTGAAATAGGGAGCAATTCTTAAATAAGTCACTAAGGGTTGTGATGCAACCTGGAGTTACCACATCTACCCCCAGAGCTCGGTGAGACATAAGGCTGGACACTTCGGGCTGATAGCATTGGTGGGATTCAGTGAGCAAATGCAGACCGTTAGAAGTCATACTGCATGGGACCCATTCCATGGGTCCCAACTCTCCAGGTTTAAGGGATTCTTCCTTCAGCTAAAACATGCATGAGGAACCCAGAGTATGGTCCACCGTGTGATTAGGAAACGTTTTTAAATGCATCTCAGTTTACGTCCCCTGGTACTCGGGTTCACCATTCCAGACGCTTTACAAACACTCTCCCCATTTGGAGAGTCAGTGCCTTTAACCTCCTGTTTGACACAGTTTGCCATTTCTACGCAAGATGAAAAGGAATAGGCAGAACCAATGAGAGACTGGCTGTAGGTGTCTACACGGGCAAATGTAACGCTCATTTCCCACCAGGAAGAGGAATTAACCAAAGGCTCAGCGTGCCCTGCCGGAACCAGATTAGAGCCTGAAGCAATCCTGAGGTTTTGCGGCCAGCTCACAAGAAAGCCAGTTGAAGAAAGGAGTTCAGGGGCACTGTAATTCACAAACCTGCAGAGTTATAAATGACAGCTCTCGTCCAAAAATATATTGAAGTAAGTCTGCAAAGAGGACTTGAAAGCGGGGCAGAATTTCAGGAAAACGATTTCAGGGGGTAGACTGGAATTGCACTTAAAGCATAAGAAAAGAGGGAGAACGTCGACAATGATGAACTTGGCCCAAAAGGGCGAATGCGTTTTTTCCTGAATATATTCAGGCAAAAACGCATACGCCCTTTTTGGCCCACCAAGCTAGCGCGTAAAGGAAATCTGCACTACAATGAAGTCTCACTGCCCCCCGGTCAAAACGGCCATCTGAGAAAAGTGTAAAATCCAGAAAGGCAGGATAGGCCATGGAGAACAGCGAGCCTTGTTATGCTGATGGGCGGGATGTAAAATGCCAAAATCCACTCTGGAAAAGTTTATGGTGTTTCCTGAAACACGTACGAAACAAAGCAACACAGCCTATGTCACATCCACTTATGGACCTGTAGCTTAGGGTAAGTAAAATCAAAAACACAGAGCCACCCGAAACTTTGGGATGGCTCTGTTTACAAGAACCTCGTCTACGGTACAAGTTAAATATCCCAGAAAGCGAAAAATGGATAAAGAAGTTGTGGTACGTACGTACAATGGAATGTCACTCAGCCATGAAATCTGTGTCCTCAGGCCCATAGCGGCACAGTGAGTGGATTCAGGTACGGTGATTCTACGTGAAATAAGTCACACAGAAAAAGAAACATCATAAGTTATCACTAATACACGGAACGTACACTTGACTACACATGAACTGATTTACAAAAGAGAACAGGGTCTCAAATTTAGAAAACCAACTTTTGCTTGCTTATGCGGAAAGGTGAGATGGGGTGCTGCGTAAAACAAGAGATTGAAATTAGCACAGATACCATTCCATAAGCCAAATATGTAATAGAGAAGACCTACTCCTTGCTCAACGAAATGGACTCAACACGCCGTATTCAATGCCTAGGAGTATACCTGACTAGTAACAATCTTAAAACCCATGGATTTATATGTCTCCATAAGAGAATCCAGCGTGTGTACAGCAGCATAAACGCAGCAGTGAAAATCCGATAAATCCCATTATCAAAATAAATTTGAAAAACAAAACACAATGAGAGTGAAATAGAGAGCAATTCTGAAATAATTCACTCAGGGCTTGTGATGCAACCTGGATTTACCACATCTACACCCAGAACTGGGTGAGACATAAGGCTGCACACTTCGGGCTGATAGCATTGATGAGGTTCGCTGAGCAAATGCAGACCCCTTGAAGTCATACGGCATGGTACCCATGCCATAACTCCCAACTCTCCAGGTTCAAGGGATTCTTCCTTCAGATAAAACATGCATGAGGAACCCAGGGTATGGTCCACCGTGTGATCGCGAAACATTTTTAAATGCATCTCAGAATTCATCCCCTGGTAATCGATTTCACAATTTCAGACGCTTTACTAAATCTCTCCCCACTTGGAGAGTCAGTGCCTTTAACCTCCTGTTTGGCACAGTTTGCAACTTCTGCAGAAGATGAATAGGAATACGGAGAACCAATGAGAGATTAGATGTAGGTGTCTGCAGGGGCAAATTTAACGCACATTTACCACCAGGAAGAGGAATTAACCAAAGGCTCACCATGCCATGCCGGAACCAGATTAGGGCCTGAAGCAATCCTGCGGTTTTGCAGCTAGCTCACAAGAAAGTAATTTGAAGAAAGGGGCTCTGGTGCACTGTAATTCACAAACCTGCAGAGTTATAAATGACAGCTATCGTCGAAAAATATATTGAAGTAAGGCTGCGAAGAAGACTTGAAATCGGGGCAGAATTGCAGGGATTCGATTTCAGGAGTTAGCCGGGAGTTGCTCTTAAAGCATAGGAAAAGAGACAGAACCTCGACAATGATGTACTTGGACAGAAAGGGCGTACGCGTGTTTTCCAAGGCCCTCATTAAAAAGGGGAGGTTGTTTCCAGCACACTTTAGTGGGCAAGAGAGGCCCCACGGCACCAGGCGATGTTTGCCATCCAGGCAGGAATGAGCTAACATCAGAGGGCCCACCTCACAAAAGGGTGAGGTAACCAGCAAGGATAAGTCTCTCACCAGAGGGCCCACATCACCAAGGGGATGGGAACCAGGCAGGAGTGTCCTCACACCAGTGTGGTAACAGCATAGGAAGGTGAGGAACCCAGCACATGTGGCCTAAACCAGAGGACCCACATGGCCAATGGCCTCAGAGTGAGACCGGCAGGAGTAGCCACACAACACAGGGCCTATAGAAAAAAACACGTGAGGAAACCAGTGGTAGGAATCTGCCAGCAGGCGGCCCAGAGCATCGAGTCTAAGGGATTCAGGCCACAGTGAACTCACAGCAGACGGCCACATCATGAAACTGTGAGCAACCCAGACGTTGGGACCTCAAAGGACAAGGCCCACATTCCCTTAGGGATGGGAAGATGGCAGGAGTGTCATCGCACCACTTAGCACGTATCAGAAATTGTGGGTACCCAGCACTTAGGGCCTGACGCCAGAAGGCGCTCATAACCGAGGGAAGGAGGCTCTCAGCAGGCTCCAACTGCCACCAGAGTGCCGACGTCGCCAAGGTGTGTGCAAGCCAGGCAGGAGTGACCACAGAGCAGAGGGCCCACCTCAGAGAAGTGTGAGGGACCCAATCAGGATCAGACTCTCACCAGAGGGCCCACATCACCAAGGGGATGGGAACCAGGCAGGAGGGTCCTCACACCAGTGGGGCCACATCAGGGAAAGGTGAGGAATCGAGCACATGTGGACTCAAACAAGGGGACACACATCACGAAGAGGCTGAGAGTAAGGCATGCAGGAGGAGACTCACAACAGAGGGCCCATAGAATAAAAAAGTGAGGAAACCAGAAGTAGGAACCTCCAAGCAGGCGGCCCAGAGCACTGACGCTATGGGATACAGGCCGGAGTGAACTCACAGCAGAGGCCACACATCCTGAAACTGTGAGCAACCCAGACGTTGGGACCACAGAAGAGAAGGCACACAACCCCATGGGGATGGGAACCTGACAGGAGTCTCATTGCACCAGTGGGCGCACATCAGAAAATGTGGGGAGCCCAACAGTTAGTGCCTGACGCAACAGGGCCCTCATCACCGAGGGGAGGAGGGTCCCAGCAGGCTGCAACTGATACCAGAGGGCCGACGTTGCCAAGGCGGGGTGTGCCAGCAGGCAGGAGTGACCTCAGAGCAGAGGGCCCACCTCACAGAAGTATGATGAACCCAGCTAGGATCAGACTCTCACCAGTGGGCCCACATCACCAAGTGGATGGGAACCAGGCAGGAGTGTCCTCACACCAGTGGGGTCACATCAGCGAAAGGTGAGGAACCCAGCACACGTGGCCTCAAACCAGAGGACACACATCAACAAGGGGCTGGGAGTGAGGCAGGCAGGAGGAGCCTCAAAGCAGAGGGCCCATAAAATAAAAAAAATTGAGCAATCTGGTGAATGCAACCTCCCAGCAGGCGGCCAGGAGCAGCGAGCCTATGGGATCCAGGCCTGAGTGAACTCACACCAGAGGCCCCACATCCTGACACTGTGAGCAACCCAGCCTTTGGTACCTCAGAGCAGAAGTTCCACATCCCCATGGGGATGGGAACCTGGCAGGAGTGTCATCACACCAGTGGGCGCACATCAGAAAATATGGGGAGCCCAGCAGTTAGGGCCTGACCCAAGAAGGCCCTCATCACCTAGGAGAGGAGGTTGCCAGCAGGCTCCAACTGGCACCAGAGTGCCGACGTCACCAAGGGAACGGAAGCAAGCCAGGCAGGAATTAACTCACAGAGAGAGCCCACCTCACAGAAGTGTAAGGAACCCAGCCAGTAAAAGTCTTTCACCAGAGCGCCCACATCACCAAGGGGATCGGAACCAGGCAGGAGTGTCCTCACACCAGTGTGGCCAAATCGTAGAAAGGTGAGGAACCCGGAACATGTGGCCTAAACCAGAGGACACACATCTCCAAGGGGCTCGGAGTGAGGCAGGCAGGAGGAGCCTCACAACACAGGGCCCATAGAATAAAAAAGGGGAGGAAACCAGCAGTAGAAACCTGCCAGAAGGCGGCCCAGAGCATCGAGTCTAAGGGATTCAGGCCACAGTGAACTCACAGCAGAGGGCCACATCATGAAACTGTGAGCAACCCAGATGTTGGGACCTCAAAGGACAAGGCCCACATTCTCTTAGGGATGGGAACCTGGCAGGAGTGTCATCGCACCACTTAGCACGTATCAGAAAATGTGGGTACCCAGCACTTAGGGCCTGACGCCAGAAGGCGCTCATAAACGAGGGAAGGATGCTCTCAGCAGGCTCCAACTGCCACCAGAGTGCCGACGTCGTCAAGGTGTGTGCAAGCCAGGCAGGAGTGACCACAGAGCAGAGGGCCCACCTCAGAGAAGTGTGAGGGACCCAATCAGGATCAGACTCTCACCACAGAGCCCACATCACCAAGGGGATGGGAACCAGGCAGGAGGGTCCTCACACCAGTGGGGCCACATCAGGGAAAGGTGAGGAATCGAGCACATGTGGGCTCAAACAAGGGGACACACATCACGAAGAGGCTGAGAGTGAGGCATGCAGGAGGAGACTCACAACAGAGGGCCCATAGAATAAAAAAAGATACCAAACCAGAAGTAGGAAACTCCAAATAGGCGGCCCAGAGCACTGACGCTATGGGATACAGGCCGGAGTGAACTCACAGCAGAGGCCACACATCCTGAAACTTTGAGCAACCCAGACGTTGGGACCACAGAAGAGAAGGCACACAACCCCATGGGGATGGGAACCTGACAGGAGTCTCATTGAACCAGTGGGCGCACATCAGAAAATGTGGGGAGCCCAGCAGTTAATGCCTGACGCAACAGGGCCTTCATCACCGAGGGGAGGAGGGTCCCAGCAGGCTGCAAATGATACCAGAGGGCCGACGTTGCCAAGGCGGGGTGTGCCAGCAGGCAGGAGTGACCTCAGAGCAGAGGGCCCACCTCACAGAAGTATGATGAACCCAGATAGGATCAGACTCTCACCAGTGGGCCCACATCACCAAGTGGATGGGAACCAGGCAGGAGTGTCCTCACACCAGTGGGGACACATCAGCGAAAGGTGAGAAACCCAGCACACGTGGCCTCAAACCAGAGGACACACATCAACAAGGGGCTGGGAGTGAGGCAGGCGGGAGGAGCCTCAAAGCAGAGGGCCCATAAAATAAAAAAAATTGAGCAATCTGGCGAATGCCACCTCCCGGCAGGCGGCCAGGAGCAGCGAGCCTATGGGATCCAGGCCTGAGTGAACTCACACCAGAGGGCCCGCATCCTGACACTGTGAGAAACCCAGCCATTGGTACCTCAGAGCAGAAGTTCCACATCCCGATGGGGATTGGAACTTGGCAGGAGTGTCATCACACTAGTGAGCGCACCTCAGAAAATGTGGGGAGCCCAGCAGTTAGGGCCTGACCCAAGAAGGCCCTCATCACCTAGGAGAGGAGTTTCCCAGCAGGCTCCAACTGGCACCAGAGTGCCGACGTCACCAAGGCAACGGAAGCAAGCCGGGCAGGAATTAACTCACAGACAGGGCCCACCTCACAGAAGGGTGAGGAACCCAGCCAGTAAAAGTCTTTCACCAGAGCGCCCACATCACCAAGGGGATCGGAACCAGGCAGGAGTGTCCTCACACCAGTGTGGCCAAATCGTAGAAATGTGAGGAACCCAGAACATGTAGCCTAAACCAGAGGACACACATATCCAAGGGGCTCGGAGTGAGGCAGGCAGGAGTAGCCTCACAACACAGGGCCCATATAATAAAAAAGGAGAGAAATCCAGCAGTTGGAACCTCCCAGCAGGCGGCCAAGAGCACCGAGTCTCTGCGATCCTGGCCGCAGTGAACTCACAGCAGAGGGCCCACATCATGAAACTGTGAACAACCCAGGCGTTGGGACCTCAGAGCAGAAGGCCCACATCCCCATGGTGACGGGAACCTGGCAGGAGTGTCCTCGCACCAGTGGGCGCACATCGGAAAATGTGGGGAACCCAGCAGTTAGGTCCTAACACCAGAGGGCCCTCATTACCGTGGGGAGGAGACTCCCAGCAGGTTCCAACTGCTACCAGAGGGCCGACGTCGCCAAGGCGACTTGTGCCAGCCAGGCAGGAATTACCTCATAGCAGATGGCCCACCTCACAGAAGTGTGAGGAACACAACCAGCATCAGACTCTCCCCAGAGGGCCCACATCACCAAGGGGATGGGAACCAGGCAGGAGTGTCCTAACACCAGTGGCGTGACATCAACGAAAGGTGAGTAATCAGGCACATGTGGGATCAAACATGGGGACACACATCATGATGGGGCTGGGAGTGAGGCATGCAGGAGTAGACTCACAACAGAGGGCCTATAGAATAAAAAAGGTGAGGAATCCAGCAGTTGGAACCTCCCAGCAGGTGGCCAGGAGCAGGGAGGCTATGGGATCCAGGACTGAGTGAACTCACAAGAGAGGGCCCTCATGATGAAACTGTGAGCAACACAGCCCTTGGGACCTCAGAGCTGAAGGGCCCCATTCCCATGTGGTTGGGAACCTGGCAGGAGTGTACTCGCACCACAGGGTGCACATTGGAAAATTTGGGAGCCCAGGAGTTAGGGCCTGACGCCAGAGGGCCCTCATTACTGAGGGGAGGAGACTCTAAGCATGCACCAACTCCCCACTGAGGGCACACTTGGCCAAGGTAACGTTTGCCAGCCAGGCAGTAGTGACCTCACAGGAGAGGGCCTACCTCACAGAAGCTTGAGGTACCCAGCCAGGTTAAGGCTCTCACCAGAGGGCCCACATCTCCAAGGGGATCGGAACCAGGCAGGAGTGTCTTCAGAACAGCGTGGTCACATCATAGAAAGGTGAGGAACCCAGCACATGTGGCCTAAACCAGAGGACCCACATGTCCAAGAGTCTCGGAGTGAGACAGGCAGGAGTAGCCACACAACACAGGGCCCATAGAATAAAAAAGGGGAGGAAACCAGCAGTAGAATCCTGCCAGCAGGTGGCCCAGAGCATCGAGTCTAAGGGATTCAGGCCACAGTGAACTCAGAGCAGAGGGCCCCATCATGAAACTGTGAGCAAACCAAAGGTTGGGACCTCAAAGGACAAGGCCCACATTCCCTTAGGGATGAGAATCTGGCAGGAGTGTCATCGCACCACTTAGCACGTATCAGAAAATGTGGGTACCCAGCACTTAGAGCCTGACGCCAGAAGGTGCTCATAACCGAGGGAAGGATGCTCTCAGCAGGCTCCAACTGCCACCAGAGTGCCGACGTCGCCAAGGTGTGTGCAAGCCAGGCAGGAGTGACCACAGAGCAGAGGGCCCACCTCAGAGAAATGTGAGGGACCCAATCAGAATCAGACTCTCACCAGAGGGCCCACATCACCAAGGGGATGGGAATCTGGCAGGAGGGTCCTCACACCAGTGGGGCCACATCAGGGAAAGGTGAGGAATCGAGCACATGTGGGCTCAAACAAGGGGACACCCATCACGAAGAGGCTGAGAGTGAGGCATGCAGGAGGAGACTCACAACAGAGGGCCCATAGAATAAAAAAGTGAGGAAACCAGAAGTAGGAACCTCCAAGCAGGCGGCCCAGAGCACCGACGCTATGGGATACAGGCCGGAGTGAACTCACAGCAGAGGCCACACATCCTGAAACTGTGAGCAACCCAGACGTTGGGACCACAGTAGAGAAGGCACACAACCCCATGGGGATGGGAACCTGACAGGAGTCTCAGTGCACCAGTGGGCGCACATCAGAAAATGTGGGGAGCCCAGCAGTTAGTGCCTGACGCAACAGGGCCCTCATCACCGAGGGGAGGAGGGTCCCAGCAGGCTGCAACTGATACCAGAGGGCCGACGTTGCCAAAGCGAGGTGTGCCAGCAGGCAGGAGTGACCTCAGAGCAGAGGGCCCACCTCACAGAAGTATGATGAACCCAGCTAGGATCAGACTCTCACCAGTGGGCCCTCATCACCAAGTGGATGGGAACCAGGCAGGAGTGTCCTCACACCAGTGGGGCCACATCAGCGAAAGGTGAGGAACCCAGCACAAGTGGCCTCAAACCAGAGGACACACATCAACAAGGGGCTGGGAGTGAGGCAGGCAGGAGGAGCCTCAAAGCAGAGGGCACATAAAATAAAAAAAATTGAGCAATCTGGCGAATGCAACCTCTCAGCAGGGGCCAGGAGCAGCGAGCCTATGGGATCCAGGCCTGAGTGAACTCACACCGGAGGGCCCACATCCTGACACTGTGAGCAATCCAGCCATTGGTACCTCAGAGCAGAAGTTCCACATCCCCATGGGGATGGGAACTTGGCAGGAGTGTCATCACACCAGTGGGCGCACATCAGAAAATGTGTGGAGCCCAGAAGTTAGGGCCTGACGCAAGATGGCCCTCATTACTTAGGAGAGGAGGTTCCCAGCAGGCTCCAACTGGCACCAGAGTGCCGACGTCACCAAGGCAACAGAAGCAAGCAAGGCAGTAATTAACTCACAGAGAGGGCCCACCTCACAGAAGGGTTAGGAACCCAGCCAGTAAAAGTCTCTCACCAGAGGGCCCACATCACCAAGGGGATCGGAACCAGGCATGTGTGTCCTCACACCTGTGTGGCCAAATCGTAGAAAGGTGAGGAACCCGGAACATGTGGCCTAAACCAGAGGACACACATCTCCAAGGAGCTCGGAGTGAGGCATGCAGGAGTAGCCTCACAACACAGGGCCCATATAATAAAAAAGGAGAGAAATCCAGCAGTTGGAACCTCCCAGCAGGCGGCCAAGAGCAACGAGTCTCTGCGATCCAGGCCGCAGTGAACTCACAGCAGAGGGCCCACATCATGAAACTGTGAGCAACCCAGGCGTTGGGACCTCAGAGCAGAAGGCCCACACCCCATCGGGACGGGAACCTGGCAGGAGTGTCCTCGCACCAGTGGGCGCACATCGGAAAATGTGGGGAACCCAGCAGTTAGGTCCTAACACCAGAGGGCCCTCATTACCGTAGGGAGGAGACTCCCAGCATGTTCCAACTGCTACCAGAGGGCTGACGTCGCCAAGGCAACTTGTGCCAGCCAGGCAGGAATTACCTCATAGCAGATGGCCCACCTCACAGAAGTGTGAGGAACACAACCAGCATCAGACTCTCACCAGAGGGCCCACATTACCAAGGGGATGGGAACCAGGCAGGAGTGTCCTAACACCAGTGGCGTGATATCAACGAAAGGTGAGTAATCAGGCACATGTGGGCTCAAACAAGGGGACACACATCATGAAGGGGCTGGGAGTGAGGCATGCACTAGTAGACTTACAACAGAGGGTCTATAGAATAAAAAAGGTGAGGAATCCAGCAGCTGGAACCTCCCAGCAGGTGGCCAGGAGCAGCGAGGCTATGGGATCCAGGACTGAGTGAACTCACAAGAGAGGGCCCTCATGATGAAACTGTGAGCAACACAGTCCTTGGAACCTCCGAGCTGAAGGCCCACATTCCCGTGTGGTTGGGAACCTGGCAGGAGTGTACTCGCACCACAGGGTGCACATCAGAAAATTTGGGAGACCAGGAGTTAGGGACTGACGCCAGAGGGCCCTCATTACCGAGGGGAGGAGACTCCAAGCATGCACCAACTCCCAACTGAGGGCACACTTGGTCAAGGTAACGTTTGCCAGCCAGGCAGTAGTGACCTCACAGGAGAGGGCCTACCTCACAGAAGCTTGAGGTACCCAGCCAGGTTAAAGCTCTCACCAGAGGGCCCACATCACCAAGGTGATCGGAACCAGGCAGGAGTGTCCTTACACCAGCGTGGTCACATCATAGAAAGGTGAGGATCACAGCATATGTGGCCTAAACCAGAGGGCCCACATGTCCAAGAGTCTCGGAGTGAGACAGGCAGGATTAGCCACACAACACAGGGCCCATAGAATAAAAAAGGGGAGGAAACCCGCAGTAGGAACCTGCCGGCAGTGTCTAAGGGATTCAGGCCACAGTGAACTCACAGCAGAGGGCCACATCATGAAACTGTGAGCAACCCAGACGTTGGGACCTCAAAGGACAAGGCCCACATTCCCTTAGGGATGGGAACCTGGCAGGAGTGTCATCGCACCACTTAGCACCTACCAGAAAATGTGGGTACCCAGCACTTAGGGCCTGACGCCAGAAGGTGCTCATAACCGAGGGAAGGATGCTCTCAGCAGGCTCCAACTGCCACCAGAGTGCCGATTCGCCAAGGTGTGTGCAACCAGGCAGGAGTGACCACAGAGCAGAGAGCCCACCTCAGAGAAGTGTGAGAGACCCAATCAGGATCAGACTCTCACCAGAGGGCCCACATCACCAAGGGGATGGGATCCAGGCAGGAGGGTCCTCACACTAGTGGGGCCACATCAGGGAAAGTTGAGGAATCGTGCACATGTGGGCTCAAACAAGGGGACACACATCACGAAGAGGCTGAGAGTGAGGCATGCAGGAGGAGACTCACAACAGAGGGCCCATAGAACAGAAAAGTGAGGAAACCAGAAGTAGGAACCTCCAAGCAGGCGGCCCAGAGCACCGACGCTATGGGATACAGGCCGGAGTGAACTCACAGCAGAGGCCAAACATCCTGAAACTGTGAGCAACCCAGACGTTAGGACCACAGAAGAGAAGGCACACAACCCCATGGGGACGGGAACCTGACAGGAGTCTCATTGCACCAGTGGGCGCACATCAGAAAATGTGGGGAGCCCAGCAGTTAGTGCCTGACGCAACAGGGCCCTCATCACTGAGGGGAGGAGGGTCCCAGCAGGCTGCAACTGATACCAGAGGGCCGACGTTGCCAATGCGGGGTGTGCCAGCAGGCAGGAGTGACCTCAGAGCAGAGGGCCCACCTCACAGAAGTATGATGAACTCAGCGAGGATCAGACTCTCACCAGTGGGCCCACATCACCAAGTGGATGGGAACCAGGCAGGAGTGTTCTCACACCAGTGGGGCCACATCAGCGAAAGGTGAGGAACCCAGCACACGTGGCCTCAAACCAGAGGACACACATCAACAAGGGGCTGGGAGTGAGGCAGGCGGGAGGAGCATCAAAGCAGAGGGCCCATAAAATAAAAAAAATTGAGCAATCTGGCGAATGCAACCTCCCAGCAGGCAGCCAGGAGCAGCGAGCCTATGGGATCCAGGCCTGAGTGAACTCACACCAGAGGGCCCACATCCTGACACTGTGAGCAACCCAGCCATTGGTACCTCAGAGCAGAAGTTCCACATCCCCATGGGGATGGGAACCTGGCAGGAGTGTCATCACACCAGTGGGCGCACATCAGAAAATGTGGGGATCCCAGCAGTTAGGGCCTGACGCAAGAAGGCCCTCATCACCTAGGAGAGGAGTTTCCCAGCAGGCTCCAACTGGCATCAGAGTGCCAACGTCACCAAGGCAAGGGAAGCAAGCCAGGCAGGAATTAACTCACAGAGAGGGCCCACCTCACAGAAGGGTGAGGAACCCAGCCAGTAAAAGTCTCTCACCAGAGGGCCCACATCACCAAGGGGATCGGAACCAGGCAGGAGTGTCCTCACACCAGTGTGTCCAAATCGTAGAAAGGTGAAGAACCCGGAACATGTGGCCTAAACCAGAGGACACACATCTCAAAGGGGCTCGGAGTGAGGCAGGCAGGAGTAGCCTCACAATACAGGGCCCATATAATAAAAAAGGAGAGAAATCCAGCAGTTGGAACCTCCCAGCAGGCGGCCAAGACCACCGAGTCTCTGCGATCCAGGCCGCAGTGAACTCACAGCAGAGGGCCCACATCATGAAACTGTGAGCAACCCAGGCGTTGAGACATCAGAGCAGAAGGCCCACATCCCCATGGGGACGGGAACCTGGCAGGAGTGTCCTCGCACCAGTGGGCGCACATCAGAAAATGTGGGGAACCCAGCAGTTAGGTCCTAACACCAGAGGGCCCTCATTACAGTGGGGAGGAGACTCCCAGCAGGTTCCAACTGCTACCAGAGGGCCGACGTCGCCAAGGCGACTTGTGCCAGCCATGCAGGAATTAACTCAGAGATAGGACCCACCTCACAGAAGGGTGAGGAACCCAGCCAGTAAAAGTCTCTCACCAGAGGGCCCACATCACCAAAGGGATCGGAACCAGGCAGGAGTGTCCTCACACCAGCGTGGTCACATCATAAAAAGGTGAGGAACCCAGCACATGTGGCCTAAACCAGAGGACCCACATGTCCAAGAGTCTCGGAGTGAGACTGGCAGGAGTAGCCTCAAAACACAGGGCCCATACAATAAAAAAGTGGAGGAAACCAGCAGTAGAAACCTGCCAGCAGGCGGCCCAGAGCATCGAGTCTAAGGGATTCAGGCCACAGTGAACTCACAGCAGAGGGCCACATCATGAAACTGTGAGCAACTCAGACGTTGCGACCTCAAAGTACAAGGTCCACATACCCTTAGGGATGGGAACATGGAAGGAGTGCCATCGCACCACTTAGAACGTAACAGAAAATGTGGGTACCCAGCACTTAGGGCCTGACGCCAGAAGGGGCTCATAACCGAGGGAAGGATGCTCTCAGCAGGCTCCAACTGCCACCAGAGTGCCGACGTCGCCAAGGTGTGTGCAAGCCAGGCAGGAGTGACCACAGAGCAGGGTGCCCACCTCAGAGAAGTGTGAGGGACCCAATCAGGATCAGACTCTCACCAGAGGGCCCACATCACCAAGGGGATGGGAACCAGGCAGGAGGGTCCTCACACCAGTGTGGCCACATCAGGGAAAGGTGAGGAATCGAGCACATGTGGGCTCAAACAAGGGGACACCCATCACGAAGAGTCTGAGAGTGAGGCATGCAGGAGGAGACTCACAACAGAGGGCCCATAGAATAAAAAAAGTGAGGAAACCAGAAGTAGGAACCTCCAAGCAGGCAGCCCAGAGCAACGACTCTATGGGATACAGGCAGGAGTGAACTCACAGTAGAGGCCACACATCCTGAAACTGTGAGCAACCCAGACGTTGGGACCAGAGAAGAGAAGGCACGCAACCCCATGGGGATGGGAACCTGACAGGAGTCTCATTGCACTAGTGGGCGCACATCAGAAAATGTGGGGAGTCCAGCAGTTAGTGCCTGACGCAACAGGGCCCTCATCACCGAGGGGAGGAGGGTCCCAGCAGGCTGCAACTGATACCAGAGGGCCGACGTTGCCAAGGCGGGGTGTGCCAGCAGGCAGGAGTGACCTCAGAGCAGAGGGCCCACCTCACAGAAGTATGATGAACCCAGCTAGGATCAGACTCTCACCTGTGGGCCCACATCACCAAGTGGATGGGAACCAGGCAGGAGTGTCCTCACACCAGTGGGGCCACATCAGCGAAAGGTGAGGAACCCAGCACACGTGGCCTCAAACCAGAGGACACACATCAACAAGGGGCTGGGAGTGAGGCAGGCGGGAGGAGCCTCAAAGCAGAGGGCCCATAACATAAAAAAAATTGAGCAATCTGGCGAATGCAACCTCCCTGCAGGCGGCCAGGAGCAGCGAGCCTATGGGATCCAGGCCTGAGTGAACTCACACCAGAGGGCCCACATCATGACACTGTGAGCAACCCAGCCATTGGTACCTCAGAGCAGAAGTTCCACATCCGCATGGGGATGGGAACCTGGCAGGAGTGTCATCACACCAGTGGCGCACATCAGAAAATGTGGGGAGCCCAGCAGTTAGGGCCTGACGCAAGAAGGCCCTCATCACCTAGGAGAGGAGGTTCCCAGCAGGCTCCAACTGGCAACAGAGTGCCGACGTCACCAAGGCAACGGAAGCAAGCCAGGCAGGAATTAACTCACAGAGAGGGCCCATCTCAGAGAAGGGTGAGGAACCCAGCCAGTAAAAGTCTCTCACCAGAGGGCCCACATCATCAAAGGGATCGGACCAGGCAGGAGTGTCCTCACACCAGTGTGGCCAAATCGTAGAAAGGTGAGGAACCCGGAACATGTGGCCTAAACCAGAGGACACACATCTCCATGGGGCTCGGAGTGAGGCAGACAGGAGTAGCCTCACAATACAGGGCCCGTATAATAAAAAAGGAGAGAAATCCAGCAGTTGGAACCTCCCAGCAGGCGGCCAAGAGCACCGAGTCTCTGCGATCCAGGCCGCAGTGAACTCACAGCAGAGGGCCCACATCATGAAACTGTGAGCAACCCAGGCGTTGGGACCTCAGAGCAGAAGGCCCACATCCCCATGGGGACGGGAACCTGGCAGGAGTGTTCTCGCACCAGTGGGCGCACATCGGAAAATGTGGGGAACCCAGCAGTTAGGTCCTAACACCAGAGGGCCCTCATTACCATGGGGAGGAGACTCCCAGCAGGTTCCAACTGCTACCAGAGGGCCGACGTCGCCAAGGCGACTTGTGCCAGCCAGGCAGGAATTACCTCATAGCAGATGGCCCACCTCACAGAAGTGTGAGGAACACAACCAGCATCAGACTCTCACCAGAGGGCCCACATCACCAAGGGGATGGGAACCAGGCAGGAGTGTCCTAACACCAGTGGCGTGACATCAACGAAAGGTGAGTAATCAGACACATGTGGGCTCAAACAAGGGGACACACATCATGAAGGGGCTGGGAGTGTGGCATGCAGGAGTAGACTCACAACAGAGGGCCTATAGAATAAAAAAGGTGAGGAATCCAGCAGCTGGAACCTCCCAGCAGGTGGCCAGGTGCAGCGAGGCTATGGGATCCAGGACTGAGTGAACTCACAAGAGAGGGCCCTCATCATGAAACTGTGAGCAACACAGCCCTTGGGACCTCAGAGCTGAAGGCCCACATTCCCGTGTGGTTGGGAACCTGGCAAGAGTGTACTCGCACCACAGGGTACACATCAGAAAATTTGGGAGCCCAGGAGTTAGGGGCTGACGCCAGAGGGCCCTCATTACCGAGGGGAGGGAACTCCAAGCATGCGCCAACTCCCAACTGAGGGTACACTTGGCCAAGGTAACGTTTGCCAGCCAGGCAGTAGTGACCTCACAGGAGAGGGCCTACCTCACAGAAGCTTGAGGTACCCAGCCAGGTTAAGGCTCTCACCAGAGGGCCCACATCACTAAGGGGATCGGAACCAGGAAGGAGTGTCCTCACACCAGCGTGGTCACATAATAGAAAGGTGAGGAACCCAGCACATGTGGCCTAAACCAGAGGACCCACATGTCCAAGAGTCACGGAGTGAGACCGGCAGGAGTAGCCACACAACACAGGGCCCATAGAATAAAAAAGGGGAGGAAACCAGCAGTAGAAACCTGCCAGCAGGCGGCCCAGAGTATCGAGTCTAAGGGATTCAGGTCACAGTGAACTCACAGCAGAGGGCCACATCATGAAACTGTGAGCAACCCACTTTGGGACCTCAAAGGACAAGGCCCACATTCCCTTAGGGATGGGAACCTGGCAGGAGTGTCATCGCACCACTTAGCACGTATCAGAAAATGTGGGTACCCAGCACTTAGGGCCTGACGCCAGAAGGCGCTCATAACCGAGGGAAGGATGCTCTCAGCAGGCTCCAACTGCGACCAGAGTGCCGACGTGGCCAAGGTGTGTGCAACCAGGCAGGCGTGACCACAGAGCACAGAGCCCACCTCAGAGAAGTGTGAGGGACCCAATCAGGATCATACTCTCACCAGAGGGCCCACATCACCAAGGGGATGGGAACCAGGCAGGAGTGTCCTCACACCAGTGGGGCCACATCAGGGAAAGGTGAGGAATCGAGCACATGTGGGCTCAAACAAGGGGACACACATCACGAAGAGGCTGAGAGTGAGGCATGCAGGAGGAGACTCACAACAGAGGGCCCATAGAATAAAAAATGTGAGGAAACCAGAAGTAGGAACCTCCAAGCAGGCGGCCCAGAGCACCGACGCTATGGGATACAGGCCGGAGTGAACTCACAGCAGAGGCCACACATCCTGAAACTGTGAGCAACCCAGACGTTGGGAACACAGAAGAGAAGGCACACAACCCCATGGGGATGGGAACCTGACAGGAGTCTCATTGTACCAGTGGGCGCACATCAGAAAATGTGGGGAGCCCAGCAGTTAGTGCCTGACGCAACAGGGCCCTCATCACCGAGGGGAGGAGGGTCCCAGCAGGCTGCAACTGATACCAGAGGGCCGACGTTGCCAAGGCGGGGTGTGCCAGCAGGCAGGAGTGACCTCAGAGCAGAGGGCCCACCTCACAGAAGTATGATGAACCCAGCTAAGTTCAGACTCTCACCAGAGGGCCCACATCACCAAGTGGATGGGAACCAGGCCGGAGTGTCCTCACACCAGTGGGGCCACATCAGCGAAAGGTGAGGAACCCAGCACACGTGGCCTCAAACCAGAGGACACACATCAACAAGGGGCTGGGAGTGAGGCAGGCGGGAGGAGTCTCAAAGCAGAGGGCCCATAAAATAAAAAAAATTGAGCACTCTGGCGAATGCAACCTCCCAGCAGGCGGCCAGGAGCAGCGAGCCTATGGGATCCAGGCCTGAGTGAACTCACACCAGAGGGCCCACATCCTGACACTGTGAGCAACCCAGCCATTGGTACCTCAGAGCAGAAGTTCCACATCCCCATGGGGATGGGAACCTGGCAGGAGTGTCATCACACCAGTGGGCGCACATCAGAAAATGTGGGGAGCCCAGCAGTTAGGGCCTGACGCAAGAAGGCCCTCATCACCTAGGAGAGGAGGTTCCCAGCAGGCTCCAACTGACACCAGAGTGCCGACGTCACCAAGGCAACGGAAGCAAGCCAGGCAGGAATTAACTCACAGACAGGCCCCAGCTCACAGTAGGGTGAGGAACCCAGCCAGTAAAAGTCTCTCACCAGAGGGCCCACATCACCAAGGGGATCGGAACCAGGCAGGAGTGTCCTCACACCAGTGTGGCCAAATCGTAGAAAGGTGAGGTACCCGGAACATGTGGCCTAAACCGGAGGACACACATCTCCAAGGGGCTCGGAGTGAGGCAGGCAGGAGTAGCCTCACAACACAGGGCCCATATAATAAAAAAGGAGAGAAATCCAGCAGTTGGAACCTCCCAGCAGGCGGCCAAGAGCACCGAGTCTATGCGATCCAGGCCGCAGTGAACTCACAGCAGAGGGCCCACATCATGAAACTGTGAGCAACCCAGGCGTTGGGACCTCAGAGCAGAAGGCCCACATCCCCATGGGGACGGGAACCTGGCAGGAGTGTCCTCGCACCAGTGGGCGCACATCGGAAAATGTGGGGAACCCAGCAGTTAGGTCCTAACACCAGAGGGCCCTCATTACCGTGGGGAGGAGACTCTCAGCAGGTTCCAACTGCTACCAGAGGGCCGACGCCGCCAAGGTGACTTGTGCCAGCCAGGCAAGAATTTCCTCATAGCAGATGGCCCACCTCACAGAAGTGTGAGGAACACAACCAGCATCAGACTCTCCCCAGAGGGCCCACATCACCAAGGGGATGGGAACCAGGCAGGAGTGTCCTAACACCAGTGGCGTGACATCAACGAAAGGTGAGTAATCAGGCACATGTGGGCTCAAACAAGGGGACACACATCATGAAGGGGCTGGGAGTGAGGCATGCAGGAGTAGACTCACAACAGAGGGCCTATAGAATAAAAAAGGTGAGGAATCCAGCAGCTGGAACCTCCCAGCAGGTGGCCAGGAGCAGCGAGGCTATGGGATCCAGGACTGAGTGAACTCACAAGAGAGGGCCCTCATCATGAAACTGTGAGCAACACAGCCCTTGGGACCTCAGAGCTGAAGGCCCACATTCCCGTGTGGTTGGGAACCTGGCAGGAGTGTACTCGCACCACAGGGCGCACAGCAGAATATTTTGGGAGCCCAGGTGTTAGGGCCGCACGCCAGAGGGACCTCGTTACCGAGGGTTGGAGACTCCAAGTAGGCACCAACTCCCAAATGAGGGCCCAGGTCGCCAAGGTTACGTGTTATAGCCAGGCAGGAGTGACCTCACAACAGAGGGCCTACCTCAGAGAAGGGTGAGGATTCCAGCCAGGATAAGACTCTCACCAGAGTGCCCCCATGACCAAGGGGATCAGAACCAGTCAGGAGTGTCCTCACACAAATGTGGCAACATCATAGAAAGGTGAGGATCCCAGCACAAGTGGCCTAAACCAGAGAACTCACATCTCCAAGGGGCTTGGAATGAGGAAGGCAGGAGTACCCTCACAACACGGAGCCCATAGAATAAAAAAGCTGAGGAATCCAGGAGTGGGAACCTGCCAGCAGGCGTCCCAGATCACCCAGTCTATGCGATCCAGGCCTCAGTGAACACACAGCAGAGGACCCACATCATGAAACTGTGAGCCACCCAGACTTTGGGACCTCAGAGAAGAAGACCCTCATCCCCATGGGGTTGGGAACATGGTAGGAGTGTCCTCGCACCACTTAGCATGTATCAGAAAATGTGTATACCCAGCAGTTAGGGCCTGACACGAGAGGGCACTCATCACCAAGGGGAAGAGGCTCACAGCAGGCTCCAACTGCCACAAAAGGGCCGATGTCGCCAAGGCGGGGTGTGCCAGCAGGGCAGGAGTGACCTCAGAGCAGAGGGCCCACCTCACAGAAGTGTGAGGTCCCCGACAAGGATCAGATTCTCACCAGAGGGCTCACATCATCAACAGGATGGAAACCAGGCAGGAGTGTCCTCACACCAGTGGGGCAACATCAGCGAAAGGTGAGGAACCCCGCACATGTGGCCTCAAAGCAGAGGACCCACATCACCAAGGGGCTCGGAGTGAGGCAGGCAGGATTTGTTGCACAACACAGGGCTCAGAGAATAAAAAAGCTGTGGAATCCCGCAGTTGGAAGCTCCAAGCAGGTGGCCCAGAGCACCGAGGCTATGGGATCCATGCCGGAGTGAACTCCCAGCAGAGGGCCCACATCCTGACACTGTGAGCCACCCAGCTGTTGGGACTTCCGAGTAGAAGGCCCAAATCGCCATGGGGATGGGATCCTGACAGGAGTGTCATCGCACCAGTGGGGACACATCAGAAAATGTGGGGAGACCAGCAGTTAGGGCCTGACGCCAGAGGGCCCTCATCACCGAGGGGAGGAGGCTCCGAGCATGCTCCAACTGCAATCAGAGGGTCCATGTGGCCAAGGCGACGTGTGCCAGCCAGGCAGGAGTGACCTCAGAGCAGAGGGCCTTCCTCCCAGAAGTGTGAGGAATCCAGCCAGGATCAGACTCTCAGCAGAGGGCCCATATCACCAAGGGGATGGGAACCAGGCAGGAGTGTCCTCACACCAGTGGGGCCACATCAATAAAAGGTGAGGAAACCGGCACATGTGGCCTCAAACCAGAGGACCTATATCACAAAGGAGCAGGGAGTGAGGCAGGCAGGATGAGCCTCACAACACAGGGCCCAAAGAATAAAAAAGGTGAGGAATCCCGCAGTTGGAACCTCCAGGCAGGCAGTCAGGAGAAGCGAGGCTATGTGATCCAGGGCACAGTGAACTCACAGCAGAGGGCTCTCATCGTGATACTGTAAGCAACCCAGCCGTTGTGACCTCAGAGCACAAGGCCCATATCCCCATGGGGAAGGGAACCAAGCAGGAGTGTCATCGCACAAGTGGGCACACATCAGAAAATGTGAGGAGCCCAGCAGTTAGGGCCTGATGTCAGAGTGCTGTCATCACCGAAGCGAGGTGGCTCCCAGCAGGCTCCAACTGCTACCAGAGGGCAGATGTAGCCAATGTGGTGTGTGCTAGCCAGGCAGGAGTGACGTCAGATCAGAGGGCCCACCTCACAGAAGTGTGAGGAACCCAAGGATGATCAGACTCTCACCAGAGGGCCCACATCACAAAGGGGATGGGAATCAGGCAGGAGTGTCCTCACACCAGTGGGCCCACATCAATAAAGGTGAGGAAACCGGCACATGTGGCCTCAAACCAGAGGACCTACATCACAAAAGGGCTGGGAGTGAGGCAGGCAGGAGGAGCCTGAGAACAGAGGGCCCAAAGAATAAAAAAGGTGGGAATCCAGCAGTTGGAAGCTACCAGCAGGCAGCTCAGAGCACAGAGTCTATGGGATCTAGGCCTGAGTGAACTAATACCAGAAAGCCAACATCATGAAACTGAACAACACAGGCGTTGGGACCTTAGAGCAGAAGGCCCACATGCCCATGTGAATGGGAACCTGGCAGGAGTGCCCTCACACCACTTAGCATGTATCAGAAAATGTGGGAACTCAGCACTTAGGTCTTGATCCCAGAGGGCCTCATCAGAGACAGGAGGAGGCTCCCAGCAGGCTCCAACTGCCACCAGAGGGCCGACGTCGCGAAGGCGGGGTGTGCCAGCCAGGCAGGAGTGACCTCAGAGAAGAGGGCCCACCTCACAGAAGTGTGAGGAACCCAACCAGGATCAGACTGTAAACAGAGGGCCCACATCACCAACGGTCTGGGAGTGAGGCAGGTGTCTGGACGGGCACATTTAACTATAATTTCACACTAGGAAGAGGAATTAACCAAAGGGTCAGAGTGCCGTGCCAGACCCTGATTACAGCCTGAAGCAAACCTGCGGTTTAGTGGCCAGCTTACAAGGAAGCGAGTTAAGAAAGGATATCAGGGGCACTGTAATTCACAAACCTGCAGAGTTATAAATGACAGGTATTGGCAAAAATATATTGAAGTAAGTCTGCGAAGAGGACTTGAAAACGAGGTAGAATTGCAGGAATCATATTTCAGGAGATAGAATGGAATTACATTTAAAGCATATGAAAAGCGGCAGATCATTGACAGTGATGCACTTGGACAAAAGGTGCGTATACATTTTTTCCTGAATATATTCAGGAAAAAACGCACATGCCTTTTTTGGCCAACCAAGTACTCGAGCAATGGAAATCCACACTAAAATGAAGTCTCATTTCCCATTCGTCAAAAGAGCCATCTGAAAAAAGTGTAAAAACCAGAAACACAGGACAGGCCACGGAGAACAGGGAGCCTTGTTATGCTGATGGGCGGGATGTAAACTGCCAACAGACACTCTGGATATGTTTAGGGTGTATCCTGAAACATCTAAGAAACAAAGCTACAGAGCCTAGGGCACTTCCACTTTTGGCCCTATAGCTTAGGAATATTAAAATCAACAACACACAGCCAACGCAAAATTTAAGGCTGCTGTGTTTACAGGAACCTCGAGTCCAGTACAAATTAAATATCCAAGAAAGAAAAAAATGGATAAAGAAGTTGTGCTACTTACGTACATCTGAATATCACTCAGCAGTGAAATCAATGTCATCAGGCCTGTAGCAGCAAATTGAGTGGATTTAAGTATGATGATTCTAAGAAAAATATATCACACAGAGCAAGATAATTATCATAAGATATCACTAATAGAGGGCGTGTAAACTTGGCTACACATAAGCTGAATTACAAAACTGAACAGAGTCTCACATTTAGATAAAAACTTATACTTGCTTAAGGGAAAAGTTGAGTTGGGGTACTGTATAAAACCAGAGATTGCAATTAGCACACATACCGTTCCATAAGCCAAATATGTAATATACAAGACCTACTCTTTGCTCAAAGAAATAGACTCATCCATGGTGTATCACCACACACCTGTTAGAATGGGCATCATCAGAAAATCTACAAACAACAAATGCTGGAAAGGGTGTGGAGATAAGGAACCCTCTTCCACTATTGTTGGGAATGTAAATTGATACAGTCACTGTGGAGAACATTATGGAGTTTCTTATCAAACTAACAATAGAATTACCATATGATACAGCAATCCCACTACTGGGCATATACCCAGACAAAACCATAAATCAAAAAGAGACATTCACCACAATGTTCATTGCATCACTATTTACACTATCCAGGTAATGGAAGCAACCTAAATGCCCACAGACAGACGAATGCCTAAAGATGTGGTACATATATAAAATGGAATATTACTAAGCCATAAAAAGGAATGAAATTGGGTCATTTGTAGAGACGTTGATGGATCTAGAGACTGTCGTACAGAGTGAAGTAAGTCAGAAAGAGAAAAACAAAACAAATCTTGTATAA
The DNA here is from genome assembly GCF_963924675.1 of Phocoena phocoena. NCBI lineage: Eukaryota > Metazoa > Chordata > Mammalia > Artiodactyla > Phocoenidae > Phocoena > Phocoena phocoena. The sequence continues at coordinate 347,519 of NW_027077770.1, read as the reverse complement.
TAATGCATATATGTGGAGCCTAGAAAAATTCTACAGATGAACCATTTTGCAAGGCAGAAATAGAGCAACAGATGTAGACAAGAAACGTATGGACACCAAAATGGGAAAACTGTTGCGGGGCTGGTGGTGGGAGGAGTTGAGACATTGTGATTGGCATGTATACATTTATATGCATAAAATATATAACCAATAAGAACCTGCTGTATAAAAAATAAAAGAAATTCAAAATTAAAAAAAAATAAAATTAAAAGAATTAAAAGAGAAAAAATATTCTGTCCTTCACATACATGTATTTATATGAATAAATTATTTCCATGCATATATCTGTAAATAAAGAAAAGAGGAATAAAATCTACCTTGAACCAAAAACGAAAAAAAGAAAAAGGAAAACAGAACACACCAGTTACACAGAGGAAAATCGTATCAGGGCACTTGCTCCAGTTGTAAACAATTCTGAAGTTGGTCAGTGGTGGGGAGTCATCTCCCATTCAGCCAGCAGGCCTCACGCAACAAGCGTCCTCATTGCAAAGCCTGGGGACCGTGCCGAGGCATCTCTGAGTAAACGTGGGCCGAGCCCCAGGTCAGCTGCTGCTGAAATGTTCCCACCCTTCCCAGGTAAAACACCTGAATATGTACAAGGACGTGAAAGCCTAGAGGAAGGGCCATGGAACCACATGAGTGACAGCATGCCAGCGACTTGGTGACTGCAGGCCAGCCAGGATGGTCCTGGCCCTGGGTACTCTTCTGGAAGCTTTCCATTTCGCTGCCTGAGATACCCCTGCTGTCCCGGCCCCCACTGCTTTCTTCCTTCCTCACCTCTGCCCAGGGAGAAATTTCAGCGGCAGCTATGGGTGACAGAAAGACCAGCAGAGCCCCACTCACACTGGGCCACCCACAAGGCCGTGTCCTCTCACTCCCTCCCACCAGCCCAGCCCCGAGACTGCTGACAGGGCAGAGAAAATGGCGTCAGGCACAGCTGCAGGGGCTTTTGCTGCCTGGAGCGGTGTTTATATTGATCTGAACCCAGGCACACCTGGGGAGGGTTGGCCGGCACGGTCAGGCTTCCCAGGCCAGCCAATAATCACCCCTCAGGGAATCACAGTTGCAGAAAATGGAACTTGCTGAATTGGCCAGGTCCAAGGAACAGGTGTGGGCTCCTGAGAATCAGGATAGACAAGGGGCTGTGGCTCTGGCTTGTTTTCTAATCATATTATCTGGCCCATGAGTGGGAGACAACTTCAAGAAGACCCTCTCCTAATGAGAGGAACCCAGGAGTCAGGGAGAGGAGGGGTGGGTGGTGGGTGGAGATAGAGGCCTGGTGTCCCTGGTGCAGTGGATGTCTCTGGAAGACCAGGTGGAGGGAGGCTTCACAGAGTGATGCCCAGGGTCACAGACCTGTCAGAGCTGCTGTTTGTTAGTTCAAGTCCTACTCTGAGGTGCTCTGTGTCAGATCTGAGCGACAGGTGAGCTGGGAGTGTTCTGCAATGAGGAATATGTGCACGGTTCCTGTGTGCCCAGCCCTGCCACAGTACCTGCAAAAGTAGCACTGTATCATGTGAGGGGACTGACCACGAGAGCCCCATGGGCTGCAGGGAACCTGCCCAAGGAACCCCATATCCTGGGAGGGGTCTGACCACGAGAGCCCCGTGGGCTGGGATGGGAGTGGGGTACCTGCTCGGGTGAGCTCCATATCCTGGGATTGTCCTGACCTCGAGAGCCCCATGGGCTGCTCGAGTCCTGGTAAATGATATCAGGACAGTCAGTGAAGCCACCGAGGATATACCTCAAGTAGTTCCTAAATCCTACACCCTGCTGTTCATTCTACCAACCACCAGGAGTTGATATTCTGTATTAGTCTTCAATGATGCCTTCTTTTGTATTCCATTAATCCCAGAGTCACAAGACATTTTGGCTTGTGAGTGGCAGGACTCAACGTACAACTAAAACAATACTTACGGGCCGTCTTGCACCAAGGGTTCAAAAATTCCCACACCATCTTTAGGGAAAGATCAGCTAAAGACCAGAAGTTCTACCTCTGGAAAAGGATACACTCCTTCAATATGCAGACAACATTCTGATCGTCAGCCCTACTAAGGAGGCCTCTGAACTACCAAGCCAATAAAGGATAGAAGTTGTCCAAGAAAAAGCTCAAATATCACAGACTACGGTGACCTGCCTGGGCTTCATTCTCACAGAAGGTCAGAGAAGCCCATCCCAGGAAAGGGAAGAAACAATTTACAGCCTTACCCCTTTCTAAAACTAGAAGACAGCTTAGGGGTTCCTGGGGAGGCCAGGGTTTACTGCTTCTGGATCCCTAACTACAGTCTACTAGCTGGGCCTCTATATGAAACACTGAAAGGAAAAGATGATGATCCTTTTGAATAGAATCCAGAAGTGGCCTTTCAAGAATGGAAAGAGCAGTCAATTCAGACCCTTGCCCTGGAACTCCCTAAATTTAGCTAAACCCTTTGCCCTTTACATTCCTGGTGAAAGGTGAATCGCCATTGGAGTATTAGTGCAAAAACTGGGACCACTTGAAATGGAACAATGCAAGAATGCCATCCAGGTAGGATAAACTATGGTCACCAAGGGGCTTGGCCCACCATGACGTCTGGCCAAGATACTGGCAGTATCTAAAAACCTGGAAATCAGCAGCCGAAAAGGCCACCTCCCTCCTAAGTGAAAAGGACCCTACGTGGTGATGCTAACCCCCAACCACGTCCTGAAGTTACAGGGTTTGCTCCTTGGGCACACTGACCACGAGTGATGAGGCCCTCCAACTCCAATCTCCAGAGAGATAACCGGGGGCAATGGGGCACCATGACGCCTCGTGTGACCATCACTTGACCTGGAGTTTCTCTCATAAAACAGCAAGAGTGTGTCCCAAAAGAGTAGACTACTGCTTGCAGTACTTACTAAACCCAGAGGGGAGCTAATAATCTTGGCGGGAGAACCGTATATCATGCTGTCACCATAGAAAAGCCTACAGACACCGTGATGATGGTGGCCAATAAGACCGGCTGAACTCCTGTTTACTTCAAAAGGCTGTTGACTTAGTGGCCATCATGGTCCTTCATCACCACTGACCCTGGACTGCCTGGGAGTTGAGCGGGCAGGGTCCTGACACCTGGTGCTGTTTTTACGTTAATTCAGGGGCCTAATGGAAGAAAGCACAGACTACTGGTCAGAGCATCTAGGCTGGCAGAAACGGTCAGTATAAGGTGGCCCAACAAACGTGGGGCAGGTTGAAACTGGACCTCACAGCGTCACTGTGCATCTCCTTCCTGGACGCTTAAAGGTCATTAGAATCTATAACACTTCCAATACTTGTTCTCAGGCGGACGAGTAGGGAGGCAGGAGGCCTAGGGAAAATCAACATCACCTGGAGGCTGCTGGGGAGAAGTTCTGACCCTCGCCCACGGGTATGAGTGCTCCTCACTCAGCATTCAACAGTTACAGAAGAAGGGTCTGCACCCTCAGCACTCCAAGAATGAGGAAGGGGACAAAAGGCAGAAGATGGGTTTGTCCCAGACAAAGCCCCTTAAAAATCCCTGGGAGATAAAAATAGAATCTGGGTAATAAAATAAAGTCTAACCATTTTTATCCTTTGTGCTTTGTCTAATTTCATGTGCTCCTAGGGTCCCGCATACAGAGGTTCCACACCCGGTACTTCAGACCAGATTTCCTAGTGCAGAATGGCTGGGTCGACACATCAGCTCCTGGGGTCCACTGCAGACTCCACAATATAGAGCCTGAGCTGCAGCCAACCGGGCCGTCGAGAGTTCCACAGCTTCCCTCCCACTGACTCTGACAAGATCTCTACACAGCAGCCCAGCCCACAGCCCACAGGGTAGCACGTGCTCTCACCTCTCTATTCCCTGATCAAAATGTAAAGTTTCCTTTGCTTTTGAACCAAACTCAGTCTCAATCTTTTGGCTCCAATGACACTGGGCAGGGGGACATTTGTTGTGCTCCACTCTGGAGGATCAGTAACAGAAATTGAGAACATTGTATCTTCAATGAACAGATGTGTGAGCCAAACTGTAATTAACATAGTACAGTGTATAAGGCTCGGGTAAAATATGATGTTTCTAACACTTCCATTTGATATTTCCATCACTTTATTATAAGCAAGTTCAGTGAAAAGGTTTGTCTTATTTCTCAGGTCAATATTAGAGAAACAAAGTGATTTCTTTCCAAGAATGTACATCTAATAATCTTGGTTAAAGCTTCAATCTTGTTTTAAATGCCTTTCCATTGAAAATGATACCTCTCTTTCATTCCCCCATTTCTGAGAAGCATAATATGTTATAATTTATTATTACCAAAGGGGAAAGGTGAGAGGAGGGATAAATTAACAGTTTGGGATTAACACATACACACTGCTAAGTATGAAATCGATCATCAACAAGGAACTACTGTATAGCACAGGGAACTACACTCAATATTTTGCAATAACCTATAAGGGGAAATAATCTGAAAAAGAATAGATATTTTAATTGACATCATCTATCAATGACAGTTAAAATGGCACCTAAGGGAAGACGGTGGTGAGTGCTTCTGACCCTGAAGACTTCAATCATCTAAAGATTGGACTCTACCTACTTCCCAAGGCCCTTAATGAACATATGTGTAGCCGTAGCTTAAAAAATTCCCCAGTTTGGGTTGCGGAGAGACACTGATTTTGAAAAATCCCTGGTGTTCTACTCACATGAATGGGACCCTTCCTACAGCTAAAACATGCCTGTCACACCCAGAGGATGGTATACCATCTAATCAGGAAGAGTTTTGAAAAGGCATCTCATCTACTCATCTCCTGGTGCTCGGGTTCACCCCTCCAGCGTCTTTACTAATAGTCTCCCCACTTGGAGATGTCAGCACTGTCAACATCCTGTTGTGTACAGTTTGGAATTTGTCCAGAGGATGAAGTGGAAGGAGGAGGAACAATGAGAGACAAGTCCTAGATGTTCGGACAGGCACATGTCACTCTAATTTCCAATCAAGAAGACGAATTGACCAAGGGCTAGGGTTGCCCATGGAAACAGAATAGGGCTTGAGGAAATCCCGCTGCTTTGTGGCCAGTTCGCATAAACACAAGTTGAAAAATGGAACTCAGGGGCACTAAAATTCATGAAACTGCAGAGCTGAAAATATCTATCACTGAAAAATGTCTTGAGGAAAGTCAGAGAAAAGGACTTGTAAGAAACAGAGAATGGGAGGAAAGGGATTGAAAGAGGTAGGAAGGACTCACCGTTAAGCACAAAAAAAGAGGCTGAACATTGCCAACATTGCAGTTGGCCGAAAAGGTTGTATGCGCCTTTTTCTGTATATATTCAAGAAAAGGGCACACACATTTTTAGCTAACCAAACAGGTGGGCACTGGAAATCAATACTACAAAAGATATCACTTTGCATCAGTCAGAAGAGCCGTCCTCATAAAGTGTAAACACTAGAAATGCAGGACAGGGCAAAGAGAAAAGGGAGCCCTGTGAGGCTTATAGTGGAAATGTATATTGCCAACGGTCACTCTGGAGAAGTGTATTGTGTTTACTAAATCATATAAAAAATGAGCTACACAGCACAGGGCACTTGCACTCATTGACGTATATCTTGGGAAAAACAAAAATTGAGAGGACACAGTCACCCCAATATTTACCGCCTCTCTGTTTAAAAGATACTCAACTAGGATATAACTTAAATGTCTCTAGAGGGAATAAATGGATAGAGATGTGGTACTTATGTAGAATGGAATATTATTCAGCCTGGAAATCAATGGAATATGGCCATTTGTAACAACTCCAGAGGAGTTACATATGAACATACAAAGTCACATAATACTTAAAGTAAAAGACATAAGATATCACTAATACATGGAATATAAACTTGGTTACACATGAATTTAATTACAAAACAGAACGGGGTCTCAAATTTAGAAAACGAACATAAGCTTGCATAAGGGGAAAGGTGAGTTGGGGTGCTGCATAAAACCAGAGACTGAAATTAGCACAGATACCGTGAATTAAGCCAAATATGTAATAGACAAAACCTACACCTTGGTCAACGAAATGGACTCAACACCCAATATTCAGCGCCTAGGAATATACCTGACTTGTAAGAGTCTTAAAACCTACCGAGTTATATATCTCCGAAAGAGAATAAAGCGTGTCTACAGCGACATAAATTCAGCAGTTAAAATCAGCTAAATCCCATTATCAAATAAATTTCAAAAACAAAACACAATGACAGTGGAATAGAGAGCAACTCGTAAATAATTCATTCAGGGCTTGTGATGCAACATGGATTTAACACATCTACACTCAGAGCTGGGTGAGATAGAAGACTGGACATGTGGGGTCGATAGGATTGGTGAGGTTCGGTGAGCAAATGCAGACCCTTTGAAGTAATACTGCATGGTACAAATTCCACGGGTCCCAACTCTCCAAGTTTAAGGGATTCTTCCTTCAGCTAAAATAGACATGGGGACACAGAGTATGGTCCTCCGTGTGATCGGGAAACGTTTTTAAATGCATCTCAGGTTTCGTCCCCTGGTACTCAGGTTCACCATTCCAGACGCTTTACTAACACTCTCCCCACATGGAAAGTCTGTGCCTTTAACCTCCTGTTTTGCACAGTTTGCAATTTGTGTGCAAGATGTACAGGAATATGGAGAACCAATGAAAGACTAGCTGTAGGTGTCTGCACGCGTAAATGTAACGTTAATTTCCCACCAGGAAGAGGAATTAACCAAAGGCTCAGCGTGCCCTGCCAGAAACAGATTAGGGCTTGAAGAAATCCTTCAGATTTGTGCCCAGCTCACAAGAAAGCGAGTTGAAGAAAGGAGCTCAGGGGCACTGTAATTCACAAACCTGCAGAGTTATAAATGACAGCTATCCTCCAAAAATATATTGAAGTAAGCCTGCGAAGAGGACTTGAAAGCGGGGCAGAATTTCAGGAAAACGATTTCAGGGGGTAGACTGGAATTGCACTTAAAGCATAGGAAAAGTGGCAGAACGTCGACAATGATGCACTGGGCCAAAAAACGGCGTATGCGGGTTTTCCTGAATATATTCAGGAAAACGGGCATATGCCATTTTTGGCCAACCAAGCAAGCCTGTAAAGGAAATCTGCACTACAATGAAGACTCACTGACCCCTGGCAAAAGGGCCATCTGAAAAAAGTGTAAAACCCTAACCCTAACCCTACACTTACCCGAAGCCTTATCGTAACCCGTCCTCTAATCCTAACCCGTACTCTAACACTAACACGGACCCTAACACATACACCCACCCTAAAACTTTGTTGTAACCTAAACTGCACCCTAAACCTACACCGTCCCCTAACCCTAACCCTAACACTAACGCTAACACTTACACTTACCCGAAGCCATACCATAACCCGTCCCCTAATCCTAACCCATACGCCAACACTAACCAATTGCATAACACGTACGCTCACCCTAAACCATTGTCATAACCTAACCTGTAACGTAAACCGTCCCCATCACCTAACCCTAACCTTAATGCTAAACCTAACCCTAAACTTTACCTGAAGGCTTACCCTAACCCTTACCCTAATCCTAAACCGTACGGTAACACTAATCCATACCCTAACACGTACGCTCCCCCTAAACCATTGTCGTACCCTAAATTGTACCCTAAATCGTCCCTGTCCCCTAACCCTAACGCTAACACTAAACCTTACCCTAATGCTTACCCGAAGCCTAAAACGAACCCGTCCCCTGATCTTAACACATACACTAAAACTAACCCATACACAAACACGTACGTTCACCCTACATCATTGACGTACCCTAACCTGTAACCTACACCATCCCTGTTCCCTAACCCTAACCCTTACCCTAACCATAAGCCTAACCCTTACCCGAAGCCTCAACCTAAAACATCCCCTAATCCTAACCCGTACGCTAACACTAACCCTTACCCTAAAACGTACACTCGCACTAAACTGTTGTTGTACCCTAAACTGTACCCTAAAATGTCCCCGTCCCATAACGCTAACCCTAACCCTAACGCTAAACCTTACCCGAAACCTTACCCTAAACCGTCCCCTAATCCTAACCCGTACGTTAAAACTAACCCGTACCTAACTAGTACGCTTACCCTAAACCGTTGTCGTACCCGAACATGTACACTAAACCGTCCCTGTCCCATAACCCTAACCCTTACCCGAAGCCTTAAACTAACCCGTCCCCTAATCATAACCCGTACGCTAACAATAAACCGTACCCTAACACGTACGCTCAACCTTAACCGTTGTCGTACACTAACCTGTACCCTAAACCGTCCCCATCCCCTAACGCTAAGCCTAACCCTAACCCTAACCCTTACCCGAAGCCTTACGCTAACCCGTCCCCCATCCTAAACCGTACGCTTACAGTAACTCGTACCCTAACATGTATGCTCACCATAAACCGTTCTCTCACCCTAACCTGTACTCTAAACCATCCCCGTCCCCATCCCCGTCCCCTAACCCTAACTCTAAACCTTACCCGAAGCCTTACCCTAACCCGAACCCTAATCCTAACCCGTACGCTAACACTAACCCATACCCTAACACGTATGCTCACACTAAACAGTTGTCGTACCATAACCTGTACACTAAACCGTCCCCGTCCCCTAAACCTAACCCTAACACTAACCCTAATCCTTACCAGAAGCCTTACTGTAACCCGTCCCCTAATCCTAAACCGTACGCTAACAATAACCCGTAACATAACACGTACGCCACCCTAAATCATTGACGTACACTAAACTGTACCCTAAACCGTCCCCGTCCCCTAACCCTGACCCTAAACCTAACCCTAACGCTAAACCTTATGTGAAGCCTTACCCTAACCTGTCCCCTAATCCTAACCCGTACGTTAACAGTAAACCGTACCCTACCACCTATGCTCACTCTAAAACATAGTCATACCCTAAACTGTACCCTAAACCGTCCCCATCCTTGTCCCCTAACCTTAACCCTAATCATTACCTGAGGCCTTACACTAACCCGTGCCCTAAACCTAACCCGTACGCGAACACTAAAACATACGCTAACACGTACACTCACCATAAACCGTGGTCGTACGCTAACCTGTCCCCTAAACCCTCCCTGTTCCCTAAACCTAACCCTAACCCTAACCCTAAACCTACCCCTAACACTTACTCGAAGCCTTACCCTAACCCGTCCCCTAATCCTAACCCGTACGCTAACACTAAACCGTACCCTAACATGTATGCTTACCCTAAACCGTTGTCATACACTAAACTGTCCCCTAAACCGTCCCCGCACCTAATCCTAACCCTAAACCTAAACCTTACCCGAAGCCTTACCCTAACCGTCCCCTAATCCTAACCCGTACAAATAACACTAACCCGTACCCTAACACATACGCTCACCCTAAACCGTTGTCGTACCCTAACCTCTCCCCTAAACCAACCCGTCACCTAACCCTAACACTTACCCGAAGCCTTACCCTAACCCGTCCCCTAATCCTAAACCGTACGTTAAAAATAACCCATACCCTAACACGTACGCTCAACCTAAAATTTTGTCATACCCTAACCTGTCCCATAAACCGTCCCCGTCCCCTAACCCTAACCCTAACCTTAACCCTAACCCTAAACCTTCCCTGAAGCCTTACCCTAAACCGTCCCCTAATCCTAAACCGTACGCTAACACTAACCCGTATCCTAACATGTACGCTCACCCTAAACCGATGTCGTACACTAACCTGTCCCCTAAACCGTCCCCGTCCCCTAACCCTAAACCTAACCTTAAACCTTACCCGAGGCCTTACACTAAACCGTCCATTAATCCTTACCCGTACACTAACACTAACCCATACCCTAACACGTATGCTAACACTAAAGAGTTGTCGTACCCTAACCTGTCCACTAAACTGTCCCCTTCCCCTAACCCTAAGCCTAACCCTAAACCTAACCCTTACCCGAAGCGTTACCCTAACGCGTCCCCTAATCCTAAACCGTACGCTAACACTAAACCGTACCCTAACACGTATGGTCACACTAAACCGTTGTCGTACCCTAACCTGTACCCTAAACCGTCCCCATCCCCTAACCCTAACCCTAACACTAACCCTAACCCTTACCCGAAGCCTTACCCTAACCCATCCCCTAATCCTAAACCGTACGCTAACACTGAACCATACCCTAACACATACGCTCACCCTGAACCGTTGTCGTACACTAAACTGTCCCATAAACCGTCTCCGACCCCTAACCCTAAACCTAAGCCTAACCCTAACACTAAACCTAACCCTTACCTGAAGCCTTACACTAACCCGTCACCTAATCCTAACCCGTACGCTAACACTAATCTGTACCCTAACATGTATGCTCACCCTAAACCGTTGTCGTACCCTAACCTGTCCCCTAAACGTCCCCGTTCCCTAACCCTAACCCTAAACCTAAACCTAACACTAACCCTTACCCGAAGCCTTACCCTAACCCGTCCCATAATCCTAACCCGTACGTTAACACTAACCCATACCCTAACACGTACGCTCACCCTAAACCGTTGTCGTACTCTAAACTGTCCTCTAAACCGTCCCCATTCCCTAACCCTAAACCTAATCCTAACCGTAATACTTACCCGAAGCCTTACCCTAACCCCTTCCCTAATCTTAACCCGTACAGTAACACTAACCCGTACCGTAACACGTACACTCACCCTAAACCATTGTCGTACCCTAACCTGTCCCCTAAATTGTCCCTGTCCTCTAAACATAACCCTAACCCTAACCCTAACCCTAAACTGAAGCCTTACCCTAACCCGTCCCTTAATCCTAACCCGTACGCTAACAATAAACCGTACCCTAACACGTACACTCACCCTAAACCGTTGTCGTACCCTAACCTGTACCCTACACCGTCCCTGTGCCCTAAACCTAACACTAACCCTAACCCTAACCCTTACCCGAAGTCTTACCTTAACCCGTCCCCTAATCCTAACACGTATGCAAACACTAACCCATACCCTAACATGTACACTTACCCTAAACCGTTGTCTTACCCTAACCTGTCCCATAAACCGTCCCCGTCCCCTAACCCTAACCATAACCCTAACCCTAAACCTTACCTGAAAACTTACCCTAACCCGTCCCTAATCCTAACACGTACGCTAACACTAACCCTTACCCTAAAACGTACGCTCACCGTAAACCATTGTCGTACCCTAACCTGTCCCCTAAACCTTCCCTGTACCCTAACCCTAACCCTAACCCTAACCCTTACGCGAAGCCTTACCCTAATCCGTCCCCTAATCCTAAACCATACGCTAACACTAAACCGTACCCTAACAGATACGCTCTACCTAAACCGTTCTCATACCCTAACCTGTCCCCTAAACCGTCCCCGTCCCCTAACCCTAACACAAACCCTAAGCCTAACCCTAATCTTAACCATTACCCGAAGCCTTACCCTTACCTGTCACCTAATCCTAACGCATACGCTAACAATAACCCGTACCCTAACAAGTACGCTCACCCTAAACCCTTGTCGTACCCTAACCTGTCCCCTAAACCGTCCCCATCCCCTAACCCTAACCCTAAACCTTACACTAACCTTTACCCGAAGCCTAACCCTAACCCGTCACCTAATACTAAACCGTACGCTAACACTAACCCGTACCCTAACACGTATGCTCACACTAAACCGCTGTCGTACACTAACGTGAGCCCTAAACCATCCCCGTCACTGTCCCCTAACCCTAACCCTAAACCTAAACCTTACCGGAAGCCTTAACCTAACCCGTACCCTAATCCTTTCCCGTACGCTAACACGAACACTTACCCTAACACGTACGATCACCCTAAACCGTTGTCGTACCCTAACCTGTCCCCTAAATCGTCCCCGTCCCCTAACCCTAACCCTAACCATAAGCCTAACCTTAACACTTACCAGAAGCCTTACACTAACCCGTCACCTAATCCTAACCCGTACGCTAACACTAACCCGTACCCTAACAGGTACACTCACACTAAACAATTTTCGAACGCTAACCTGTCCCCAAAAGCGTCTCCATCCCCTAACCCTAACCATAACCCTAACCCTTACCCGAAACCTTACCCTAACCCATCCTTAATCCTAACACGTACGCTAAAATTAAACCTTACCCTAACACGTACGCTCACCCTAAACTGTTGTCGTACACTAACCTGTCCACTAAACCGTCACAGTCCCCTAACCTTAACCCTAAACCTAACCCTAACCATAACCCTTACCCAAAGCCTTATCGTAACCCGTCCCAAACTACTAACCCGTACGATAACACTAAACCATACCCTAACAAGTACGCTCACCCTAAACCGTTGTCGTACCCTAAAATATCCCCTAAACCGTCCGCGTCCCCGTCCCCTAACCCTAACCCTAATGCTAACCCTAAACTGTACCCAAAGCCTTACCCTAAGCAGTCCCCTAATCCTAACCAATACGATAACACTAACCCATACCCTAACACGAACGCTCACCCTAAACAGTTGTAGTACCTTAACCTGTCCGCTAAACCGTCCCCGTCCCTTAAACCTAACCCTAACCCTAACCCTAACCCTTACCCAAAGCCTTACCCTAACCCGTCCCCAAATCCTAAACTGTACACTAACACTAACCCGTACCTTAACACGTACGCTCACCCTAAACCCGTTTAGTACGCTAACCTGTCAACAAAACCGTCCCCGTCCCTTAAACCTAACCCAAACCCTAACCCTAACCCTTACCCGAAGCCCTACCATAAACCGTCCCCTAATCCTACCCCGTACGCTAACACTAACCTGTACCCTAACACGTAAGCTCTCCCTAAACCGTTGTCGGACCCTAACCTGACCCCTAAACCGTCCCCATCCCCTAAACCTAACCCTAACCCTAATCACAACCCTTACCAAAAGCCTTACACTAACCTGTCCCCTAATCCTAACCCCAACCCTAACCCTAACCCTAAACCTTACAAGAAACCTTACTCTAACCTGTCCCCTAATGCTAATCCGTACGCTAACACTAACCCATACCCTAACCCGTACGCTCACCCTAAACCATTGTCGTACCCTAACCTGTCCCCGAAAGCGTCCCCGACCCCTAACCCTAACCCTAACACTTATCCGAAGCCTTACCCTAACCCGTCCCCAAATCCTAAACCGTACGCTAACGCTAACCCGTACCCTAACACGTACGCTCACCCTAAAACTTTGTCGTACCCTAACCTGTCCCCTAAACCGTCCCCGTCCCCTAACCCTAACCCTAACCATAACCTTAACCCTAACCCTTACCTGAAGCCTTCCACTAAACCGTCAACTAATCCTAACCCGTACGCTAACACTAACCGGTACCCTAACACGTACGCTCACCCTAAACTGTTGTCGTACACTAAATTGTCCTCTAAACCGTCCCCGTCCCCTAACCCTAAACCTAAACCTAACAATTACCCGAGGCCTTACACTAACCCGTCCCTTAATCCTAACCCGTACACTAACACTAACCCGTACCCTAACACGTATGCTAACCCTAAAGAGTTGTCGTACGCTAACCTGTCCCCTAAACCGTCCCCGTCCCCTAACCCTAACCCTAACCCTAAACCTAACCCTTACCCAAAGCCTTACCCTAACGCGTCCCCTAATCCTAAACCGTACGCTAACACTAAACTGTATCCTAACACGTATGCTCACACTAAACCATTGTCGTACCCTAAGCTGTCCCCTAAATTGTCCCTGTCCCCTAACCCTAACCCTAACCCTAATCCTAACCCTAACCCTTACCCGAAGTCTGACCCTAACCTGTCCCCTAATCCTAACATGTACACAAACACTAACCAATACCCTAACACGTACACTTACCCTAAACCGTTGTCTTACTCTAAACTGTCCCATAAACCATCCCCGTCCCCTAACACTAACCCTAACCCTAACCTTTACTCGAAGCCTTAACCTAACCCGTCACCTAATCCTCATCCGTCCCCTAACAGTAACCCTAACCCTAACCTTTACTCGAAGCCTTAACCTAACCTGTCCCCTAATCCTCATCCGTACCCTAACACTAACCCGTACCCTAATACGTACGCTCACCCTAAACCGTTGTCGTAACCTAACCTGTCCCCTATAACGTCCCAATCCCCTAACCCTAACCCTAACCCTAACCCTAACACTAACCCTAATCCTTACGCGAAGCCTTACCCTAATCCGTCCCTTAATCCTAAACCGTACGCTAACACTAAAACGTACCCTAACATATACGCTCACCCTAAACACTTGTCGTACCCTAACCTATCCCCAAAACCGTCCCCATCCCCTAACCCTAACCCTAACCATAAACCGAACCCTAACCCTTACCCGAAGCCTAACCCTAACCGGTCACCTAATCCTAACCCTTACGCTAACACTAACCCATACCCTAACACGAACGCTCACCCTAAACCGCTGTCGTACACTAACGTGACACCTAAACCATCCCCGTCACCGTCCCCTAACCCTAACGCTAACCCTAACCCTTACCCGAAGACTTACCCTAACCCATCCCCTAATACTTACCTGTACGCTAACACTAACACATACCCTAACAAGTACGCTCAATCTAAACCGTTGTCGTAACCTAACTTGTCCCCTAAACCGTCCCCATCCCCTAACCCTAACCCTAACCCTAAGCCTAAACCTAACCACTTACCAGAAGCCTTACACTAACCCGTCCCCTAATCCTAACCCGTACGCTAACACTAACCCTTACCCTAAAAGGTACGCTCACCCTAAACCGTTGTGATACGCTAACCTGTCCCCAAAACTGTTCCCGTCCCCTAAACCTAACCCTAACCCAACCCCTAACCCTAACCCTTACCCGAAGCCTTACCCTAACCTGTCCCTAATCCTAACACGTACGATAACACTAAACCTTACCCTAACACGTACGCTCACCTTAAAACGTTTTCGTATTCTAACCTGTCCACTAAACCATCACCGTCCCCTAACCCTAACCCTAATCCTAACCCTAACCATAACCCTTACCCAAAGCCTTACCCTAACCTGTCCCCAGCTCCTAACCCGTACGTTAACACTAACCCGTACCCTAACATGTACGCCCATCCTAAACCGTTTTCGTACCATAAACTGTCCCCTAAACTGTCCCCATCCCCGTCCCCATCCCCTAACCCTAACCCTAACCCTAAACCTTACCCAAAGCTTTACCCTAAGCTGTCCCCTAATCCTAATCCGTACGCTAACACTAACCCATACCCTAACACGAACGCTCAACCTAAACAGTTGTTGTACCTTAAACTTTCCTCTAAACCGTCCACGTCCCCTAAACCTAACCCTAACCCTAACCCTTACCCAAAGCCTTACCCTAACCCGTACCCAAACACTAAACAGTACACTAACACTAACCCATACCTTAACAGGTACGCTCACCCTAAACCCTTGTAGTACGCTAACCTGAACCCAAAACCGTCCCCGTACCCTAACCCTAACCCTAACCCTAACCCTAAACCTAACACTTACACGAAGCCTTACCCTAACCCGTCCCCTAATCCTACCCCGTACGCTAACACTAATCTGTACCCTAACACGTAAGTTCTCCCTAAACCGTTGTCGTACCCTAACCTGAACCCTAAACCGTCCCCGTCCCCTAAACGTAACCCTAACCCTAACCACAACCCTTACCAAAAGCCTTACACTAACCTGTCCCCTAAACCTATTCCGTACGCTAACACAAACCCATACCCTAACACGTACGCTCACCCTAAACCGTTGTTGTACACTCACCTGTCCCCTAAATCGTCCCCGAACCCTAATATTAATCGTATCCCTAACCCTAACCCTTACCCGAAACCTTACACTAACATATCCCCTAATCCTAACGCGTACGCTAACACTAACCCGTACCCTAACACGTGCGCTCAGCAGAAACCGTTGTCGTACCCTAACCTGACCCCTAAACCGTCCCCGTCCACTAAACTTAACCCTAACCCTAACACTTACCCAAAGCCTTACCGTAACCCGTCGCCTAATCCTAAAACATACGTTAACAGTAACCCATACCCTAACACGTACGCTCACCCTAAACCATGGTCGTACCGTAACCTGTCCCCTAAACCGTCACCGTCCCCTAACCCTAAGTCTAACCCTAAACCTAAGCCTTACCCAAACCCTTACGCTAACCCGTCCCCTAATCCTAACCCGTATGCTAACACTAAACCGTATCCTAACACCCACGCTCACCCTAAAACGTTGTCGTACCCTAACCTGTCCCCTAAACCATTCCCATCCCCTAACCCTAACCCTAAAACTAACCCTTACCCAAAGCCTTACCCTAACCTCTCCCCTAATCCTAACCCGTACGCTAACACTAACCAGTACCCTAACACATACGCTCACCCTAAACCGTTGTCGTACACTAACCTGTCCCCAAACCATCCCCGTCCCCTAACCCTAACCCTAACCCTAAACCTAAACCTAACCCTTACCCCAAGCCTTACCCTAACCAGTCCACTAATCCTAACCCGTACGCTAACACTAAACCGTACCCTAACACTTACGCTAACCCTAAACCATTGTAGTACACTAACCTGTCCCTTAAACCGTCCCCGTCCCCGTCCCCGTCACCTAACACTAATCCTAACCTTAAACCTAATCCTTACCCGAAGCCTTACCCTAACCCGTCCCCTAATCGTAACCCGCACGCTAAGAGTAAACTGTACCCTAACACATACGCTCACCCTAATCCATTGTCGTACCTTAACCTGTCCCCTAAATCGTCCCCGTCCCCGTCCCCTAACCCTAACAATAACCCTAAACCTTACTCGAAGCCTTACCCTAACCCGTCCCCTAATCTTAACCCATACCTGTACACTAATCCATACCCTAATACGTATGCTGACGCTAAACCGTTGTCGTATCCAAACCTGTCCCCAAACCGTCTCCATCCCCTAACCCTAACGCTAACCCTAACTGTTACCCGAAGACTTACCCTAACCCGTCCCCTAATCTTAACCCGTACGCTAACACTAACACGTACCTAACACGTACGCTCACCCTAAACATTTGTCGTACCCTAACCTTCCCCTAAACCTTCCCCATCCCCTAACCATTACCCTATCCCTAAACCTAACCCTAACCCTTACCCGAAGCCTTACACTAAACCGTCACCTAATCCTAACCCGTACGCTAACATTAACCCGTACCCTAACATGTACACCCATCCTAAACCGTTGTCGTACCCTAACCTGTCCCCTAAACCGTCCCCATCCCCTAACCCTAACCCTAACCGTAACCCTAACCCTTACCCGAAGCCTTACACTAACCCGTCCCCTAATCCTAACTCGTACGCTAACACTAACCAGTATCCTAACACGTACGCTCACCCAAAACCATTGTCGTACACTAACCTGTCCCCTAAACCGTCCTCATCCCCTAAGCCTAAACCTAACACTAACCCGAACCCTAAACCTTACAAGAAACCTTACTCTAACCTGTCCCCTAATGCTAATCCGTACGCTAACACTAACCCATACCCTAACCCGTACGCTCACCCTAAACCATTGTCGTACCCTAACCTGTCCCCGAAAGCGTCCCCGACCCCTAACCCTAACCCTAACACTTATCCGAAGCCTTACCCTAACCCGTCCCCAAATCCTAAACCGTACGCTAACGCTAACCCGTACCCTAACACGTACGCTCACCCTAAAACTTTGTCGTACCCTAACCTGTCCCCTAAACCGTCCCCGTCCCCTAACCCTAACCCTAACCATAACCTTAACCCTAACCCTTACCTGAAGCCTTCCACTAAACCGTCAACTAATCCTAACCCGTACGCTAACACTAACCGGTACCCTAACACGTACGCTCACCCTAAACTGTTGTCGTACACTAAATTGTCCTCTAAACCGTCCCCGTCCCCTAACCCTAAACCTAAACCTAACAATTACCCGAGGCCTTACACTAACCCGTCCCTTAATCCTAACCCGTACACTAACACTAACCCGTACCCTAACACGTATGCTAACCCTAAAGAGTTGTCGTACGCTAACCTGTCCCCTAAACCGTCCCCGTCCCCTAACCCTAACCCTAACCCTAAACCTAACCCTTACCCAAAGCCTTACCCTAACGCGTCCCCTAATCCTAAACCGTACGCTAACACTAAACTGTATCCTAACACGTATGCTCACACTAAACCATTGTCGTACCCTAAGCTGTCCCCTAAATTGTCCCTGTCCCCTAACCCTAACCCTAACCCTAATCCTAACCCTAACCCTTACCCGAAGTCTGACCCTAACCTGTCCCCTAATCCTAACATGTACACAAACACTAACCAATACCCTAACACGTACACTTACCCTAAACCGTTGTCTTACTCTAAACTGTCCCATAAACCATCCCCGTCCCCTAACACTAACCCTAACCCTAACCTTTACTCGAAGCCTTAACCTAACCCGTCACCTAATCCTCATCCGTCCCCTAACAGTAACCCTAACCCTAACCTTTACTCGAAGCCTTAACCTAACCTGTCCCCTAATCCTCATCCGTACCCTAACACTAACCCGTACCCTAATACGTACGCTCACCCTAAACCGTTGTCGTAACCTAACCTGTCCCCTATAACGTCCCAATCCCCTAACCCTAACCCTAACCCTAACCCTAACACTAACCCTAATCCTTACGCGAAGCCTTACCCTAATCCGTCCCTTAATCCTAAACCGTACGCTAACACTAAAACGTACCCTAACATATACGCTCACCCTAAACACTTGTCGTACCCTAACCTATCCCCAAAACCGTCCCCATCCCCTAACCCTAACCCTAACCATAAACCGAACCCTAACCCTTACCCGAAGCCTAACCCTAACCGGTCACCTAATCCTAACCCTTACGCTAACACTAACCCATACCCTAACACGAACGCTCACCCTAAACCGCTGTCGTACACTAACGTGACACCTAAACCATCCCCGTCACCGTCCCCTAACCCTAACGCTAACCCTAACCCTTACCCGAAGACTTACCCTAACCCATCCCCTAATACTTACCTGTACGCTAACACTAACACATACCCTAACAAGTACGCTCAATCTAAACCGTTGTCGTAACCTAACTTGTCCCCTAAACCGTCCCCATCCCCTAACCCTAACCCTAACCCTAAGCCTAAACCTAACCACTTACCAGAAGCCTTACACTAACCCGTCCCCTAATCCTAACCCGTACGCTAACACTAACCCTTACCCTAAAAGGTACGCTCACCCTAAACCGTTGTGATACGCTAACCTGTCCCCAAAACTGTTCCCGTCCCCTAAACCTAACCCTAACCCAACCCCTAACCCTAACCCTTACCCGAAGCCTTACCCTAACCTGTCCCTAATCCTAACACGTACGATAACACTAAACCTTACCCTAACACGTACGCTCACCTTAAAACGTTTTCGTATTCTAACCTGTCCACTAAACCATCACCGTCCCCTAACCCTAACCCTAATCCTAACCCTAACCATAACCCTTACCCAAAGCCTTACCCTAACCTGTCCCCAGCTCCTAACCCGTACGTTAACACTAACCCGTACCCTAACATGTACGCCCATCCTAAACCGTTTTCGTACCATAAACTGTCCCCTAAACCGTCCCCGTCCCCGTCCCCATCCCCTAACCCTAACCCTAACCCTAAACCTTACCCAAAGCTTTACCCTAAGCTGTCCCCTAATCCTAATCCGTACGCTAACACTAACCCATACCCTAACACGAACGCTCAACCTAAACAGTTGTTGTACCTTAAACTTTCCTCTAAACCGTCCACGTCCCCTAAACCTAACCCTAACCCTAACCCTTACCCAAAGCCTTACCCTAACCCGTACCCAAACACTAAACAGTACACTAACACTAACCCATACCTTAACAGGTACGCTCACCCTAAACCCTTGTAGTACGCTAACCTGAACCCAAAACCGTCCCCGTACCCTAACCCTAACCCTAACCCTAACCCTAAACCTAACACTTACACGAAGCCTTACCCTAACCCGTCCCCTAATCCTACCCCGTACGCTAACACTAATCTGTACCCTAACACGTAAGTTCTCCCTAAACCGTTGTCGTACCCTAACCTGAACCCTAAACCGTCCCCGTCCCCTAAACGTAACCCTAACCCTAACCACAACCCTTACCAAAAGCCTTACACTAACCTGTCCCCTAAACCTATTCCGTACGCTAACACAAACCCATACCCTAACACGTACGCTCACCCTAAACCGTTGTTGTACACTCACCTGTCCCCTAAATCGTCCCCGAACCCTAATATTAATCGTATCCCTAACCCTAACCCTTACCCGAAACCTTACACTAACATATCCCCTAATCCTAACGCGTACGCTAACACTAACCCGTACCCTAACACGTGCGCTCAGCAGAAACCGTTGTCGTACCCTAACCTGACCCCTAAACCGTCCCCGTCCACTAAACTTAACCCTAACCCTAACACTTACCCAAAGCCTTACCGTAACCCGTCGCCTAATCCTAAAACATACGTTAACAGTAACCCATACCCTAACACGTACGCTCACCCTAAACCATGGTCGTACCGTAACCTGTCCCCTAAACCGTCACCGTCCCCTAACCCTAAGTCTAACCCTAAACCTAAGCCTTACCCAAACCCTTACGCTAACCCGTCCCCTAATCCTAACCCGTATGCTAACACTAAACCGTATCCTAACACCCACGCTCACCCTAAAACGTTGTCGTACCCTAACCTGTCCCCTAAACCATTCCCATCCCCTAACCCTAACCCTAAAACTAACCCTTACCCAAAGCCTTACCCTAACCTCTCCCCTAATCCTAACCCGTACGCTAACACTAACCAGTACCCTAACACATACGCTCACCCTAAACCGTTGTCGTACACTAACCTGTCCCCAAACCGTCCCCGTCCCCTAACCCTAACCCTAACCCTAAACCTAAACCTAACCCTTACCCCAAGCCTTACCCTAACCAGTCCACTAATCCTAACCCGTACGCTAACACTAAACCGTACCCTAACACGTACGCTAACCCTAAACCATTGTAGTACACTAACCTGTCCCTTAAACCGTCCCCGTCCCCGTCCCCGTCACCTAACACTAATCCTAACCTTAAACCTAATCCTTACCCGAAGCCTTACCCTAACCCGTCCCCTAATCGTAACCCGCACGCTAAGAGTAAACTGTACCCGAACACATACGCTCACCCTAATCCATTGTCGTACCTTAACCTGTCCCCTAAATCGTCCCCGTCCCCGTCCCCTAACCCTAACAATAACCCTAAACCTTACTCGAAGCCTTACCCTAACCCGTCCCCTAATCTTAACCCGTACCTGTACACTAATCCATACCCTAATACGTATGCTGACGCTAAACCGTTGTCGTATCCAAACCTGTCCCCAAACCGTCTCCATCCCCTAACCCTAACGCTAACCCTAACTGTTACCCGAAGACTTACCCTAACCCGTCCCCTAATCTTAACCCGTACGCTAACACTAACACGTACCTAACACGTACGCTCACCCTAAACATTTGTCGTACCCTAACCTTCCCCTAAACCTTCCCCATCCCCTAACCATTACCCTATCCCTAAACCTAACCCTAACCCTTACCCGAAGCCTTACACTAAACCGTCACCTAATCCTAACCCGTACGCTAACATTAACCCGTACCCTAACATGTACACCCATCCTAAACCGTTGTCGTACCCTAACCTGTCCCCTAAACCGTCCCCATCCCCTAACCCTAACCCTAACCGTAACCCTAACCCTTACCCGAAGCCTTACACTAACCCGTCCCCTAATCCTAACTCGTACGCTAACACTAACCAGTATCCTAACACGTACGCTCACCCAAAACCATTGTCGTACACTAACCTGTCCCCTAAACCGTCCTCATCCCCTAAGCCTAAACCTAACACTAACCCGAACCCTAAACCTTACAAGAAACCTTACTCTAACCTGTCCCCTAATGCTAATCCGTACGCTAACACTAACCCATACCCTAACCCGTACGCTCACCCTAAACCATTGTCGTACCCTAACCTGTCCCCGAAAGCGTCCCCGACCCCTAACCCTAACCCTAACACTTATCCGAAGCCTTACCCTAACCCGTCCCCAAATCCTAAACCGTACGCTAACGCTAACCCGTACCCTAACACGTACGCTCACCCTAAAACTTTGTCGTACCCTAACCTGTCCCCTAAACCGTCCCCGTCCCCTAACCCTAACCCTAACCATAACCTTAACCCTAACCCTTACCTGAAGCCTTCCACTAAACCGTCAACTAATCCTAACCCGTACGCTAACACTAACCGGTACCCTAACACGTACGCTCACCCTAAACTGTTGTCGTACACTAAATTGTCCTCTAAACCGTCCCCGTCCCCTAACCCTAAACCTAAACCTAACAATTACCCGAGGCCTTACACTAACCCGTCCCTTAATCCTAACCCGTACACTAACACTAACCCGTACCCTAACACGTATGCTAACCCTAAAGAGTTGTCGTACGCTAACCTGTCCCCTAAACCGTCCCCGTCCCCGTCCCCTAACCCTAACCCTAAACCTAACCCTTACCCAAAGCCTTACACTAACCCGTCCCCTAATCCTAAACCGTACGCTAACACTAAACTGTATCCTAACACGTATGCTCACACTAAACCATTGTCGTACCCTAAGCTGTCCCCTAAATTGTCCCTGTCCCCTAACCCTAACCCTAACCCTAATCCTAACCCTAACCCTTACCCGAAGTCTGACCCTAACCTGTCCCCTAATCCTAACATGTACACAAACACTAACCAATACCCTAACACGTACACTTACCCTAAACCGTTGTCTTACTCTAAACTGTCCCATAAACCATCCCCGTCCCCTAACACTAACCCTAACCCTAACCTTTACTCGAAGCCTTAACCTAACCCGTCACCTAATCCTCATCCGTCCCCTAACAGTAACCCTAACCCTAACCTTTATTCGAAGCCTTAACCTAACCTGTCCCCTAATCCTCATCCGTACCCTAACACTAACCCGTACCCTAATACGTACGCTCACCCTAAACCGTTGTCGTAACCTAACCTGTCCCCTATAACGTCCCAATCCCCTAACCCTAACCCTAACCCTAACCCTAACACTAACCCTAATCCTTACGCGAAGCCTTACACTAATCCGTCCCTTAATCCTAAACCGTACGCTAACACTAAAACGTACCCTAACATATACGCTCACCCTAAACACTTGTCGTACCCTAACCTATCCCCAAAACCGTCCCCATCCCCTAACCCTAACCCTAACCATAAACCGAACCCTAACCCTTACCCGAAGCCTAACCCTAACCGGTCACCTAATCCTAACCCTTACGCTAACACTAACCCATACCCTAACACGAACGCTCACCCTAAACCGCTGTCGTACACTAACGTGACACCTAAACCATCCCCGTCACCGTCCCCTAACCCTAACGCTAACCCTAACCCTTACCCGAAGACTTACCCTAACCCATCCCCTAATACTTACCTGTACGCTAACACTAACACATACCCTAACAAGTACGCTCAATCTAAACCGTTGTCGTAACCTAACTTGTCCCCTAAACCGTCCCCATCCCCTAACCCTAACCCTAACCCTAAGCCTAAACCTAACCACTTACCAGAAGCCTTACACTAACCCGTCCCCTAATCCTAACCCGTACGCTAACACTAACCCTTACCCTAAAAGGTACGCTCACCCTAAACCGTTGTGATACGCTAACCTGTCCCCAAAACTGTTCCCGTCCCCTAAACCTAACCCTAACCCAACCCCTAACCCTAACCCTTACCCGAAGCCTTACCCTAACCTGTCCCTAATCCTAACACGTACGATAACACTAAACCTTACCCTAACACGTACGCTCACCTTAAAAGGTTTTCGTATTCTAACCTGTCCACTAAACCATCACCGTCCCCTAACCCTAACCCTAATCCTAACCCTAACCATAACCCTTACCCAAAGCCTTACCCTAACCTGTCCCCAGCTCCTAACCCGTACGTTAACACTAACCCGTACCCTAACACGTACGCCCATCCTAAACCGTTTTCGTACCATAAACTGTCCCCTAAACCGTCCCCGTCCCCGTCCCCATCCCCTAACCCTAACCCTAACCCTAAACCTTACCCAAAGCTTTACCCTAAGCTGTCCCCTAATCCTAATCCGTACGCTAACACTAACCCATACCCTAACACGAACGCTCAACCTAAACAGTTGTTGTACCTTAAACTTTCCTCTAAACCGTCCACGTCCCCTAAACCTAACCCTAACCCTAACCCTTACCCAAAGCCTTACCCTAACCCGTACCCAAACACTAAACAGTACACTAACACTAACCCATACCTTAACAGGTACGCTCACCCTAAACCCTTGTAGTACGCTAACCTGAACCCAAAACCGTCCCCGTACCCTAACCCTAACCCTAACCCTAACCCTAAACCTAACACTTACACGAAGCCTTACCCTAACCCGTCCCCTAATCCTACCCCGTACGCTAACACTAATCTGTACCCTAACACGTAAGTTCTCCCTAAACCGTTGTCGTACCCTAACCTGAACCCTAAACCGTCCCCGTCCCCTAAACGTAACCCTAACCCTAACCACAACCCTTACCAAAAGCCTTACACTAACCTGTCCCCTAATCCTATTCCGTACGCTAACACAAACCCATACCCTAACACGTACGCTCACCCTAAACCGTTGTTGTACACTCACCTGTCCCCTAAATCGTCCCCGAACCCTAATACTAATCGTATCCCTAACCCTAACCCTTACCCGAAACCTTACACTAACATATCCCCTAATCCTAACGCGTACGCTAACACTAACCCGTACCCTAACACGTGCGCTCAGCAGAAACCGTTGTCGTACCCTAACCTGACCCCTAAACCGTCCCCGTCCACTAAACTTAACCCTAACCCTAACACTTACCCAAAGCCTTACCGTAACCCGTCGCCTAATCCTAAAACATACGTTAACAGTAACCCATACCCTAACACGTACGCTCACCCTAAACCATGGTCGTACCGTAACCTGTCCCCTAAACCGTCACCGTCCCCTAACCCTAAGTCTAACCCTAAACCTAAGCCTTACCCAAACCCTTACGCTAACCCATCCCCTAATCCTAACCCGTACGCTAACACTAACCAGTACCCTAACACATACGCTCACCCTAAACCGTTGTCGTACACTAACCTGTCCCCAAACCGTCCCCGTCCCCTAACCCTAACCCTAACCCTAAACCTAAACCTAACCCTTACCCCAAGCCTTACCCTAACCAGTCCACTAATCCTAACCAGTACGCTAACACTAAACCGTACCTTAACACGTACGCTAACCCTAAACCATTGTAGTACACTAACCTGTCCCTTAAACCGTCCCCGTCCCCGTCCCCGTCACCTAACACTAATCCTAACCTTAAACCTAATCCTTACCCGAAGCCTTACCCTAACCCGTCCCCTAATCCTAACACGTACGCTAACACTAACCCGTACCCTAACACGTAAGCTCACCATAAACCGTTGTCGTACCCTAACCTGACCCCTAAACTGTCCCCGTCCCCTAAGCCTAAACCTAACCCTATCCCTAACCCTTACCCGAAGCCTTATCCTAACCCGCCACCAATCCTAACCCATACGCTAACACTAACCCATACCCTAACACGTACGCTCAGCCGAAACCGTTGTCGTACCCTAACATGACCCCTAAACCGTCCCTGTCCCCTAACCCTAACCCTAACCCTAACCCTAAATCTTACCCAAAGCCTTACCCTAACCCGTCCCCTAATCGTAACCCGCACGCTAAGAGTAAACTGTACCCTAACACATACGCTCACCCTATTCCATTGTCGTACCTTAACCTGTCCCCTAAATCGTCCCCGTCCCCGTCCCCTAACCCTAACAATAACCCTAAACCTTACTCGAAGCCTTACCCTAACCCGTCCCCTAATCTTAACCCGTACCTGTACACTAATCCATACCCTAATACGTATGCTGACGCTAAACCGTTGTCGTATCCAAACCTGTCCCCAAACCGTCTCCATCCCCAAACCCTAACGCTAACCCTAACTGTTACCCGAAGACTTACCCTAACCCGTCCCCTAATCTTAACCCGTACGCTAACACTAACACGTACCTAACACGTACGCTCACCCTAAACATTTGTCGTACCCTAACCTTCCCCTAAACCTTCCCCATCCCCTAACCATTACCCTATCCCTAAACCTAAACCTAACCCTTACCCGAAGCCTTACACTAAACCGTCACCTAATCCTAACCCGTACGCTAACATTAACCCGTACCCTAACACGTACACCCATCCTAAACCGTTGTCGTACCCTAACCTGTCCACTAAACCGTCCCCATCCCCTAACCCTAACCCTAACCGTAACCCTAACCCTTACCCGAAGCCTTACACTAACCCGTCCCCTAATCCTAACCCGTACGCTAACACTAACCAGTATCCTAACACGTACGCTCACCCAAAACCATCGTCGTACACTAACCTGTCCCCTAAACCGTCCTCATCCCCTAAGCCTAACCCTAACACTAACCCGAACCCTAAACCTTACCCGAAGCCTTACCCTAACCCGTCCCCTAATACTACCCCGTACGCTAAAACTAACCCATAGCCTAACACGTATGCTCACCCTAAACCTTTGTCGTACCCTAACCTGTCCCCTAAACAGTCCCCTCCCCAACCCTAACCTTAACCCTAACCCTAAACCTTACCCGACGCCTTACCCTAACCCGTACCCTAATCCTAACGCTAACACTAACCCGTACCCTAAAACGTACGCTCACCCTAAACCGTTGTCGTACCCTAACCTGTCCCCAAAACCGTCCACGTCCCCTAATCCTAACCCTAAACCTATCTGTAACACTTACCCGAAACCTTACAATAACCCGTCCCCTAATCCTAACCCGTACGCTAACACTAACCCGTACCCTAACACGTACGCTCACCCTAAACTGTTGTCGTACCCTAACCTGTCCCCTAAACCGTCCCCGCACCTAATCCTAACCCTAAACCTATCCGTAACCCTTACCCGAAGCCTTACCCTAACCCGTCCCATAATCCTAAACCGTACGCTAACACTAAACCATACCCTAACACGTACGCTCACCCTAAACTGTTGTCGTACCCTAACCTGTCCCCTAAACCGTCCCCATCCCCTACCCCTAACCCTAACACTAACCCTAACCCTTACCCGAAGCCTTACCCTAACCCGTCCCCTAATCCTAAACTGTACGCTAACACTAAACCTTACCCTAACACGTACACTCACCCTAAAACATTGTCGTACACAAACCTGTCCCCTAAATTGTCACTGTCCCCTAACCCTAACCCTAACCCTAACACTAACCCTAAAACTTACCCGAAGCCTTACTCTAACCCGTCCCATAATCCTAACCCGGGCACTAACACTAACCAGTACCCTAACACGTACGCTCACCCTAAAACTTTGTCGTAACCTAACCTATCCCCTAAACCGTCGCCGTTCCCTAAACCTAACCCTAACCCTAACCCTAACCATTACCCGAAGCCTAACATTAACCCGTCCCCTAATCCTAACCCGTACGCTAACACTAAACTGTACACTAACACGTACGCTCACCCTAAACCGTTGTCGTACCCTAACCTGTCCCCTAAACCGTCCCCGTCCCCTAACCCTAACCCTAACCCTTACCCGAAGCCTTACACTAACCCGTCCCCTAATCCTAATGCGTACGATAAAACTAACCCATGCCCTAGCACATACGCTCACCCTAAACCATTGTCGTACCCTAACCTGTCCCCTAAACCGTCCCTGTCCCCTAACGCTAACCCTAACCCTAACCTTTACCCTATCCCTTACCCGAAGTCTTAACTTAACCCGTCCCCTAATCCTAACCCGTACGCTAACTCTAACCTGGACCCTAACACGTACGCTCACCCTAAACTGTTGTCATACCCTAACCTGTCCCCTAAACCGTCCCCATCCCCTAACCCTAACCCTAACACTAAACCTAACCCTTACCCGAAGCCTTACCCTAACCGCTTCCCTAATCCTAACCCGTACGCTAACACTAAAGCGTACCCTAACACGTACACTCAACCTAAACCGCTGTCATACCCTAACCTGTCCCATAAAGCGTCCCCGTCCCCTAATCCTAACCCTAACCCTAACCCTAAAACTTACCCGAAGCCTTACCCTAACCCGTCCCATAATCCTAAACCGTACGCTAACACTAACCCATACCCTAACACGTACGCTCATCCTAAACCGTTGTCGTACACTAACCTGTCCCTAAACCGTCCCCATCCCCTAAACCTAACCCTAACCCTAACCCTAACAATTAACCGAAGCCTTACCCTAACCCGTCCCCTAATCCTAAACTGTACGCTAACACTAAACCTTACTCTAACACGTACACTCACCCTAAAACGTTGTCGTACACAAACCTGTCCCCTAAACTGTCACTGTCCCCTAACCCTAACCCTAACACTAACCCTAAAACTTACCCGAAGCCTTACTCTAACCCGTCCCATAATCCTAACCCGTGCACTAACACTAACCAGTACCCTAACACGTACGCTCACCCTAAAACTTTGTCGTAAACTAACCTATCCCCTAAACCGTCCCCGTCCCCTAACCCTAACCCTAACCCTAACCCTAACCCTAAACATTACCCGAAGCCTTACACTAACCCGTCCCCTAATCCTAACCCATATGCTAACACTAAACCATACCCTAACACGTACGCTCACCCTAAACCTTTGTCGTCCCCTAACCTGTCATCTAAACCATCCCCGTCCCCTAACCCTAACCCTAACCCTTACCCGAAGCCTTACCCTAACCTGTCCCCTAATCCTAACGCGTACGATAAAACTAACCCATACCCTAACACACACGCTCACCCTAAACCGTTGTCGTACACTAACCTGTCCCCTAAACCGTCCCTGTCCCCTAACGCTAACCCTAACCCTAACCCTAACCCTTACCCGAAGTCTTAACCTAACCCGTCCCCTAATCCTAACCCGTACGCTAACACTAACCTGGACCCTAACATGTACGTTCACCCTAAACCATTGTCGTACCCTATCCTGTCCCCTAAACCGTCCCTGTCCCCTAATCCTAAACCTAACCCTAACACTAAACCTTACGCGGAGCCTTACACTAACCCGTCCCCTAATCCTAAACCGTATGCTAACACTAGCCCGTACACTAACACGTACGCTCACCCTAATCTGTTGTCGTACTCTATCCTGTCCCCTAAACGGTCCCCATCCCCTACCTAAACCTAATCCTAACCCTAACCCTTACCTGAAGCCTTACACTAACCCGTCCCCTAATCCTAACCCGTACGCTAACTCTAACCCGTACCCTAACACGTACACTCACCCTAAACCGTTGTCGTACCCTAACCTGTCCCCTAAAGCGTCCCCATCCCCTAACCCTAACCCTAACCCTAAAACTTACCCGAAGCCTTACCCTAACCCGTCCCATAATCTTAACCCGTACGCTAACACTAACCCATACCCTAACACGTACGCTCAACCTAAACCATTGTCGTACCCTAAACTGTCCCCTAAACCGTCCCCATCCCCTAACCCTAACCCTAACCCTAACCCTTACCCGAAGCCTTACCCTAACCCGTCCCCTAATCCTAAACTGTACGCTAACACTAAACCATACCCTAACACGTACGGTCACCCTAAACTGTTGTCGTACCCTAACCTGTCCCATAAAGCGTCCCCATCCGCTAACCCTAACCCTAACCCTAACCCTAACCCTAAAACTTACCCGAAGCCTTACCCTAACCCGTCCCATAATCCTAACCCGTACGCTAACACTAACCCATACCCTAACACGTACGCTCAACCTAAACCGTTGTCGTACCCTAACCTGTCCCCTAAACCGTCCCCATCCCCTAACCCTTACCCTAACCCTAACCCTAACCCTAACCCTTACCCGCAGCCTTACCCTAACCCGTCCCCTAATCCTAAATTGTACGGTAACACTAAACCTTACCCTAACACGTACACTCACCCTAAAACGTTGTCGTACACAAACCTGTCCCCTAAACCGTCACTGTCCCCTAACCCTAACCCTAACCCTAACCATTAACCGAAGCCTTACACTAACCCGTCCCCTAATCCTAACATGTACGCTAACACTAAACCGTACCCTAACACGTACGCTCACCCTAAACCGTTGTCGTACCCTAACGTGTCCTCTAAACCGTCCCCGTCCCCTAACCCTAACCCTAACACTTACCCGAAGCCTTACCCTAACCCGTCCCCTAATCCTAACGCGTACGATAAAACTAACCCATACCCTAACACATACACTCAACCTAAACCGTTGTCGTACCCTAACCTGTCCCCTAAACCGTCCCCAACCCCTACCCTAAACCTAACCCTAACCCTAACACTTACCTGAAGCCTTACCCTAACCCGTCCCATAATCCTAACCCGTACGCTAACTCTAACCCGTACCCTAACACGTACGCTCACCCTAAACCGTTGTCGTACCCTAACCTGTCCCCTAAAGCGTCCCCATCCCCTAACCCTAACCCTAAACCTAAAACTTACCCGAAGCCTAACCCTAACCCGTCCCATAATCCTAACCCGTACGCTAACACTAACCCATACCCTAACACGTACGCTCAACCTAAACCGTTGTCGTACCCTAACCTGTCCCCTAAACCGTCCCCATCCCCTAACCCTAATCCTAACCCTAACCCTTACCGGAAGCCTTACTCTAACCCGTCACCTAATCCTAAACTGTACGCTAACACTAAACCTTACCCTAACAAGTACACTCACCCTAAAACGTTGTCGTACCCTAACCTGTCCCCTAAACCGTCACCGTCCACTAACCCTAACCCTAACCCTAACACTAACCCTAACCCTTACCCAAAGCCTTACCCTAACCTGTCCCCTATTCCTAACCCGTACACTAACACTAACCAGTACCCTAACACGTACGCTCACCCTAAACCGTTGCCATACCCTAACCTGTCCCCTAAACCATCCCTGTCTCCTTCCCCTAACCCTAACCCTAACCCTCAACCTTACCCGAAGCCTTACCCTAACCCGTCCCCTAATCCTAACCAGTACGCTAACACTAACCCATACCCTAACATGTACGCTCACCCTAAACCGTTGTCATACACTAACCTGTCCCCTAAACCGTCCCCGTCCCCTAACCCTAACCCTAAACCTAAACCTAACCATAACTCATACCCGAAGCCTTACCCTAACCCGTCCCCTAATCCTAACCCTTAGGCTAACACTAACCCGTACCCTAACACGTACGCTCAACCTAAACCGATGTCGTACCCTAAACTGTCCCCTAAACCATCCCCGTCCCCTAACCCTAACCCTAACCCTAAACCTAAACCTTACCCGAAGCCTTACCCTAACCCGTCCCCTAATCCTAACCCGTACGCTAACACTAAACCGTACCCTAACACGTACGCTCACCCTAAACCTTTGTCGTACCCTAACCTGTCCCCTAAACCGTCCCCGTCCCCTAACCCTAACCCTATCACTAAACCTTACCCGAAGCTTTACTCTAACCCGTCCCCTAATCCTAAACCGTACGCTAACACTAACCCGTACCCTAACACGTACGCTCACCCTAAACCGTTGTCGTACCCTAACCTGTCCCCTAAACCGTCCCTGTCACCGTCCCCTAACGCTAACCTTAACCCTAACCCTAACCCTAACACTTACCCGAAGCCTTACCCTAACCCGTTCCCTAATCCTAACCTGTACGCTAACACTAACCCTTACCCTAACACGTACACTCACCCTAAACCGTTGTCGTACCCTAACCTGTCACCTAAACCGTCCCCGTCCACTAACCCTAACCGTAACCCTAACCCTAACCCTAACCCTAACACTTACCCGAAGCCTTACCCTAACCCGTCCCCTAATCCTAACCCGTACGCTAACACTAACCAATACCCTAACACGTACGCTCACGCTAAACAGTTGTCGTACCCTAACCTGTCCCCTAAATTGTCCCCGTCCCCTAACCCTAACCCTAACCTTAGCCTTAACCCTTACCCGAAACCTTACCCTAACCCGTCCCGTAATCCTAAACCGTAGGCTAACACTAACCCATACCCTAACACGTACGTTCACCCTAAACCATTGTCGTACCCTAACCTGTCACCTAAACGGTCCCCGTCCCCTAACCCTAACCCTAACCCTAACCCTTACCCGAAGCCTTACCCTAACCAGTCCCATTATCTAACCCGTATGCTAAAACTAACCCATACCCTAACATGTACGCTCACCCTAAACCATTGTCGTACTCTAACCTGTCCCCTAAACCGTCCCTGTCCCCTAACCCTAACCCTAACACTAACACTTACCTGAAGACTTACCCTAACCCGTCCCCTAATCCTTACCCGTACCCTAACACATACGCTCAACCTAAACTGTTGTCGTACCCTAACCGGTCCCCTAAACCATCCCCGTCCCCTAACTCTAACCCTTAACCAAAGCCTTACACTAACCCGTCCCTTAATCCTAACCCGTACGCTAACACTAACCCGTACCCTTACACGTACGCTCACACTAATCCGTTGTCGTACCCTAACCTGTCCCCTACACCGTGCCCATCCCCTAACCCTAACCCTAACCCTAACCCTTACCCGAAGCCCTACCCTCACCCATCCCCTAATCCTAACCCGTACGCTAACACTAACCCTTACCCTAACACCTACGCTCACCCTAAACCGCTGTGGTACCCTAACCTGTTCCCTAAACCGTCCCCATCTCATAATGCTAAACCTAAATCTTTACAGATGCCTTTCCCTAAACCGTCCACAAATTCTAACCCATACGCTAACACTAAACTCTACCCTAACACGTAGGCTCACCGTAAATCGCTGTCGTACCCCAATCTGTACACTAAACCGTCCCTTTCCCCAACCCTATCCCTCACCCTAAACCTTACCCGAAGCCTTACGCTAACCCGTCCCCTAATCCTAACCTGTACGCTAACACTAACCCGTACCCTAACACGTATGCTCACCCTAAACTGTTTTCGTACCCTAAATTGTCCCCTAACCGTCCCCATCCCCTAACACTAACCCTAACCATAACCCTAACACTTACCCAAAGGCTTACACTAACCTGTCACCTAATCCTAACCCGTAACCTAACACGAACCCGTACCCTAACACGTACGCTCACCCTAAACTGTTGTCGTACCCTTACCTGTCCCCTAAACTGTAGCCGTACCCTAACCCTAACCCTAAACCTAAACCTATCACTTATCCGAAGTCTTACCCTTACCCGTCCCTTAATCCTAACCCGTACGCTAACACTAACCCATACCCTAACACGTACTCTCACCCTAAACCGTTGTCGTACCCTAACCTGTCCCCTAAACCGTCCCCGTCCTGTAACACTAACCCTAACCCTAACCCTAACCCTAACCCTTACCTGAAGCCTTACTCTAACCAGTCCCCTAATCCTAAACTGTACGCTAACACTAACCCGTACCCTAACACGTATGCTCACCCTAAACCGTTGTCGTACCCTAAACTGTCCCCTACACCGTGCCCATCCCCTAACCCTAACCCTAACCCTAACCCTTACCCAAAGCCCTACCCTCACCCATCCCCTAATCCTAACCCGTACGCTAACACTAACCCTTACCCTAACACCTACGCTCACCCTAAACCGCTGTGGTACCCTAACCTGTTCCCTAAACTGTCCCCATCTCATAATGCTAAACCTAAATCTTTACAGATGCCTTTCCCTAAACCGTCCCCAAATTCTAACCCATACGCTAACACTAAACTCTACCCTAACACGTAGGCTCACCGTAACTCGCTGTCGTACCCCAATCTGTACACTAAACCGTCCCTTTCCCCAACCCTATCCCTCACCCTAAACCTTACCCGAAGCCTTACGCTAACCCGTCCCCTAATCCTAACCTGTCCGCTAACACTAACCCGTACCCTAACACGTATGCTCACCCTAAACTGTTTTCGTACCCTAAATTGTCCCCTAACCGTCCCCATCCCCTAACACTAACCCTAACCATAACCCTAACACTTACCCAAAGGCTTACCCTAACCTGTCACCTAATCCTAACCCGTACACTAACACTAACCCGTACCCTAACACGTACGCTCACCCTAAACTGTTGTTGTACCCTTACCTGTCCCCTAAACTGTAGCCGTACCCTAACCCTAACCCTAACCCTAACCCTATCACTTATCCGAAGTCTTACCCTTACCCGTCCCTTAATCCTAACCCGTACGCTAACACTAACCCGTACCCTAACACGTACTCTCACCCTAAACCGTTGTCGTACCCTAACCTGTCCCCTAAACCGTCCCCGTCCTGTAACACTAACCCTAACCCTAACCCTAACCCTAACCCTAACCCTAACCCTAACCCTTACCTGAAGCCTTACTCTAACAAGTCCCCTAATCCTAAACTGTACGCTAACACTAACCCGTACCCTAACACGTACGCTCACCCTAAACCGTTGTCGTACCCTAACCTGGCCCCTAAACCGTCCCCGTCCCCTACCCTAACCCTAACCGTAACCCTTACCCGAAGCCTTACACCAACCCGTCCCCTAATCCTAACCTGTACGCTAACACTAACCGGTACCCTAACATGTACACTCACACTAATCCATTGTCGTACCCTAACCTGTCCCCTAAACTGTCCCCGACCCCTAACCCTAACCCTAACTCTAACCCTTACCCGAAGCCTTACCCTAAACCGTCCCCTAATCCTAAACCGTACGCTAACACTAACCCGTACCCTAAAACGTACGCTCACCCTAAACCATTGTCGTACCTTAACCTGTCCCCTACACCATCCCCGTCCCCTAACCCTAACCGTAACCGTAAACTTAACCCTTACCCGAAGCCTTACCCTAACCCGTCCCCTAATCCTAACCTGTACGCTAACTCTATACCGTACCCTAACACGTATGCTCACCCTAAACCGCTGTGGTACCGTAACCTGTTCCCTAAACCGTCCCCATCCCATAATGCTAAACCTAAATCTTTACAGATGCCTTTCCCTAAACTGTCCCCAAATCCTTACCCATACGCTAACACTAAACTGTACCCTAACATGTAGGCTCACCCTAAATCGCTGTCGTACCCTAATCTGTACCCTAAACCGTCCCTTTCCCCAACCCTATCCCTCACCCTAACACTTACACGAAGCCTTACTCTAACCTGTCCCCTATTCCTAACCCAAATGCTAACACTGACCAGTACCCTAACATGTACGCTCACCCTAAAGCATTGTCCTACCCTAACCTGTACCCTAACGTGTCCTCATCCACTAAGCCTAACCCTAACACTTACCTGAAGCCTTAACCTAACCCGTCCCCTAATCCTAAACCGTGCGCTAACACTAACCCATACCCTAACTCGTACGATCACACTAAACCTTTGTCATACACTAACCTGTACTCTAAACCTTCCCTGTCCCCTAACCCTAACCCTAATCCTTACCGGAAATCTTACCCTAACCCGTCCCCTAATCCTGACCCGTACGCTAACATTAACACCTACCCTAATATGTATGCTCAACGAAAACCGTTGTCATACACGTACCTGTAACCTAAACAGTCCCTGTCCCATAACCCTAAACCTAACCCTTTTCCGAAGCCTTACCCTTACCCATCACCTAATCCTAACTGGTACGCTAACACTAACACATACCCTAACATGTACACTCACCCTAAACCATTGTCTTACCCAAACCTGTACCTTAAATCGTCCCTGGCCCTGTCCCCTAACATTAACCATAACCCTAACCCTTACCTGAAATCTTACCCTAACCCGTTCCCTAATCCTAATCCGTACGCCAACACTAACCCATACCCTAACACCTACACTCACCTTAAATCGTTGTTGTACACTAAATTGTACCCTATCCCGTTCCCATTCCCTAACCTAATCCCTAACCCTAACCATAAACCTAATCATTACCCGAAGCCTTAGTCTAACCTGTCCCCTAATCCTAAACCGTATGCTAGCACTAACACATACCCTAACATGTACACTCAACCTAAACTGCTGTCGTATCCTAACCTATACCCTAAACCGTTCCCATCCCTTAACCCTAACCCTAACCCGACGTCTTACCCTATCCCTTCCACTAATCATGGACCATACGCTAACACTAAACCTTACCCTAACATGTATTCTCACACTAACACATTGTGGTACCCTAACCTGTACCTTGAACCATCTCCATCTCCTAACCCTAACCCTAACCCTAACACTTACCCTAAGCCTTACCCTAACCCGTCCCCTATTTCTAACCCATATGCTAACACTAACCTGTGCCCTAACATGTATGCTCAACCTAAACTGTTGTCGTACCCTAACCTGTACCCTAAACCGTCCCCGTCCCTGTCGCTAACACTAACACATACCCGAATCATGTCTCTAAACCTTACACTAATCCTAACCCATACGGTACCACTAACATGTACCCAACACATACGCTCACCCTACATCTTTGTCTTTCCCTAACCTGTATCCTAAATTGTCCCAGTCCCCTAACAATAACCCTAACCCTAACCCTAAACCTAACCCTTACGTGAAGCCTTACCCTAACCCGTCCCTTAATCCTAACCCGTACGATAACACTAACCCATATCCTAACACGTACGCTCACCCTAAATCGTTGTCATACCCTAACCTGTACCATAAATCGTCGTTGTCCAAAACCCAAAACCGTTTCCCGAAAAATTATACTAACCCTTCCCCTAATCCTAACCCGTAAACTAACACTAACATGTACCCTAACACTTACGCTCACCCTATACCGTTGTCGTACCCTAAATTGTACCCTAAACTCTCTCCATCCCCTAACCCTAACCCTAACCCTAACCCTTACCCAAAGCCTTATGCTAACCCATCCGGTAATCCTAACCCATACGCTATCACTAACACGTATCCTAACATGTACACTCACACTACACAATTGTCGTACCCTATCCTGTACCCTAAAACGTCCCCATCCCCTTAACCTAAACTTAAGCCTTAGCCAAGGCCTTACCCTAACACCTCCCGTAATCCTAACCCGTTTGCAAACACTAACCCATACCCTAACATATACAGTCAACCTAAACTGTTGTCATACACTAAACTGTACCCTAAACCGGCCCCGTCCCCTAACCCGAACCCTAAATCTTACACTTACCCGAAGTCTTACCTTAACCCGTCCCATAATCTGAAACTGTACACTAACGCTAACCCATACCCTGTCACGTACACTCACCCTAAACCGTTGTCATACCCTAACCTGTAACAAAAACCTTCCCCATCCCCTAACCTTAACCCTAACTCTTATCCGAAACCTTACCCTAACACGTCCTCTAATCTTAACCCATACGCTAACACTAACCCATACCCTAAAATGTACGCTCAAACAAAACTCTTGTTTTACCCTACACTGTACCCTAAACCGTCCCCATCCCCTAACCCTAACACTTTCCCTAAACCTTACAGTAACCCGTCCCCTAATCTAAACCCGTATACTAACACTAACTCTTACCCTAACTGCTACGCTCACCCTAAACCTTTGTCTTACACTAACCTGTACCCTAAACCGTCCCTGTCCCCATCCCCTAACCCTAACCCTAACCCACCCCTAACCCTTACCCGAAGCCTTACCCTAACCCATCCCCTAATCCTAAACTGTACACTAACCCTAACCAATACCCTAACACATACGCAGACCCTAAGCCGTTGTCCTACCATAATCTGAACCGTAAACCATCCCTGTGCCCTAACCCTAACTCTAAACCTAACCCTTTCCCAAAGCATTACACTAACCCCTCCGCTAATCCTAACCCGTACCCTAACATGAACCCATACCCTAACATATATGCTCTACTTAATTAGTTGTCGTACCCCAACCTGTATCCTAAACCTTCCCCAAACCCTAACCCTAAACTTAACACTAACCCTTACCCGAAGCCTTACCCTAACACGTCATCTAACCCTAAACTGTACACTAACACTAATACGTACCCTAACAGTTTCGCTCACCCAAAAATGTTGTTGTACCTAACCTGTACACTAAACCATTCCCGTCCCCTAACCCAAATGCTAAAACTAACCCTTACACTAAACCTTACCCGAACCCTTCCCCTAACCCTAACCTGTACAATAACACTATCCCGTACCCTAATACATACGCTCACCATAAACCTTACCCGTCCCTTGAGCCTAACCCTAAACCTAACCCTTACCCAAAGCTGAACCCTAACGCGTCCCCTATTCCTAACCACTTCACTTACACTAAACCATACCCAAACACGTACGCTCCCCTAAACCATTGTCGTATCCTAACATGTACCCTAAACCATCCCCTTCCCCTAACCCTACCCCTAACGCTTATGCGAAGACTTACCCTAACCCGTCCCGTATTCCTAGCCCATACGGTGACACTAACCATTACCGTAACACGTATGCTCACCCTAAACCGTTTTCGTACCCTAACCTTTACCCGAATCCGTCCCTGTCCATTAACCCTAACCCTAAACCTTACGTGAAGCCTTACCTTAACCTGTCTCCTAATGTTAATCCGTACACTAACACTAATCCATACCCTCACACCTATGCTCACCCAAAATTTTTGTAGTAATATAACCTGTACCTTAAACCGTCCCCATCCCCAAACCCTAACCCTAACCCCAACCCAGAGCACTTCCTCTTATGGTTCTTTACCTTAGGGAAATTGAAATCAAAAAGACACATCTATGCCAAAGTTTGGGATGGCTCCTTTTACAAGAACCTCGTCTATGATACAAGTTAAATATCCCAGAAAGTGAAATCTGGATAAAGAATTAGTGATACTTACCTACAACTGAATATCACTCAGCAATGCAATCTATGTCTTCAGGTCCGAAGCAACATAATGAGTGGATTCAGGTATGATGATTCTAAGTGAAATAAGTCACACAGAAAAAGAAACATCATAAGATGTCACTAATACACGGAACTTAATCTTGGCTACACATGAACTGAATTACAAAACAGAACAGGGTCTCAAATTTAGAAAACCTACTTATGCATGCTTAATGGGAAAGGTGGGTTGGGCTGCTGCATAAAACCAGAGATTGAAATTAGCACAGATACCGTTCCTAAAACAAATATGTAATAGAATAGACCTACTCCTTGCTCAACGAAATGGACTTGACACCCCATATTCAAGACCTAGGAATATACCTGACTAGTAAGAATCTAAAAACCTATGGATTTTTATGTCCCCGTAAGAGAATCAAGCGTGTGTACAGCAGCATAAACGCAGCAGTGAAAATCATCTAAATCCCATTATCAATATAAATTTCAAGAAAAACCACAATAACAGAGAAATACAGAACAATTCTTAAATATTTCAATCAGGGCTAGTGATGCAACCTGGATTCAGCACATCTACACCTAGAGCTGGGTGAGACATAAGGCAGGACACTTGGGCTCATTGGTTTGTTGAGGTTCGGTGAGCAAAAGCAGACCCTTTGAAGTCATACTGCATGGTACCTATTCCATGAGTCCCAACTGTCCAGGTTAAAGGGATTCTTCTTTCAGCTAAAAAATGCACGGGGAGCCCAGAATATGGTCCACTGTGTGATCTGGAATCGTTTTTAAAGGCATCTCAAATTTCATTCCCTTGTACTCGGGCACGGCATTCCAGATGCTTTACTAACACTCACCCAACTAGGTGAGTCAGTGCCTTTAACCTCCTGTTTGGCCCAGTTTGCAATTTCTGTGGAAGATGAACAGGAATAGGGAGAACCAATGAGAAAGTAGCTGTAGATGTTTGGAAGGGCAAATTTGAGTCTCATTTCCCAAGAGGAAGATGAATTAACCAAATGCTCAGCATACACTGCTGGAACCAGATTAGGGTCTGAAGCTAACTTGCGGTTTTGCGGTCAGCTCACAAGAAAGCGAGTTGGAGAAAGGAGCTCAGGGGCACTGTAATTCACAAACCTGCACAGTTATAAGTGACAGCAATCGTCCAAAATTATATTGAAGTAAGGCTGCGAAGAGGACTTGAAAGTGGGGCAGAATTGCAGGAAACCAATCTGGGAGGAAGACTGGAGTTGCATTTAAAAAATAGGAAAACAGGCAGAACGAGGACAATGATGCACTTGGCAAAAAAAGCGCGTATGCTTTTTTTCTGAATATATTCAGGAAAAAACGCATACGTGCTTTTTGGCCAAATAAGCAAGCATGAAAAGGAAATCTGCACTACAATAAAGTCAAACTCCCCCCCCAGATCAAAAGGGCCATCTATAAAAAGTGTCAAATTCCAAAGCCAGGAAACACCACCAAGAAGAGGGAGCCTTGTTATGCCGATGGGCGGGATGTAAATTGCCAACAGCCATTCTGGAGACCTGTATGGTGTTTCCTGAAACATATAAGAAACAAAGCAACACAGCCTATGGTACTTCCACTTATGGTCCTATAGCTCAGGGAAATTAAAATCAAAAAGACACAGCCACCCCAAAGATTCAGAAGGCTCTGTTTACAACAACATCCTCTACAGTACAAGTTAAATATCCCAGAAAGCGAAAAATAGATAAAGAACTTGTGGTACTTACGTACAATGGAATATCACACAGCATTGAAATCTACATCATCAGGCCCGTAGAGGCATAGTGAGTGGATTCAGGTACAATGATACTACGTGAAATAAGTCACACAGAAAAAGAAACATCATAAGATATCAGTAATACACGGAATGTAAACTTGGCTACACATGAACTGAATTACAAAACAGAACAGGGTCTCAAATTTAGAAAACAAACTTATGCTTGCTTAAGGGGAAAGGTGAGTTGGGGTGCTGCATAAAACCAGAGATTGAAATTAGCACAGATACCTTTCCATAAGCCAAATATGTAATACACAAGACTTACTCCTTGCCCAATGAAATAGACTCAACAACCCATATTCAATGCCTAGAAATATACCTGACTACTAAGAATGTTAAAACCCATGGATTTATATGTCTCCGTAAGAGAATCAAGGGTGTGTACAGCGTCCTAAAGGCAGCAGTGAAAATCCGATAAATGCCATTTTCAAAATAAATTTCTAAAACAAAACACGAAGACAGTGAAATAGAGAGCAATAGTTTTTTTTTTTTTTCTTGGTGTATGTGGGCCTCTCACTGTTGTGGCCTCTCCCGTTGTGGAGCACAGGCTCCGGACGCGCAGGTCCAGCGGCCACGGCCAACGGGCCCAGCCGCTCCACGGCATGTGGGATTCTCCCAGACTGGGGAATGAACCCGTGTCCCCTGCATCGGCAGGCAGACTGTCAACCACTGCGCCACCAGGGAAGCCTGAGAGCAATTCTTAAATAATTCATTCAGGGCTTGTGATGCAACCTGGATTAACCAAATCTACACCCAGTGCTAGGAGAGACATGAGGCTGGACACCTCCAGCTAATAGCATTGTTGAGCTTCAGTGAGCAAATACAGACCCTTTGAAGTCATACTGCATGATACC
Source organism: Phocoena phocoena (assembly GCF_963924675.1). Taxonomy (NCBI): domain Eukaryota; kingdom Metazoa; phylum Chordata; class Mammalia; order Artiodactyla; family Phocoenidae; genus Phocoena; species Phocoena phocoena. The sequence goes on along the minus strand of NW_027077770.1, from coordinate 305,992 downwards.
CATTCCATGGGTCCCAACTCTCCAGGTTCAAGGGATTCTTCCTTCAGCTAAAACATGCATGGGAAACCCAGAGTATGGTCCACTGTGAGACTGGGAAATGATTTAAAATGCATCTCAGTTTTCATCCCCTGGTACTCGGGTTCACCATTCCAGACGCTTTATTAACACTCTCTCCACTTGGAGAGTCACTGCCTTTAACCTCCTATTTGGCACAGTTTGCAATTTCAGAGCAAGATGAATAGCAATAGGGAGAACCACTGAGAGACTAGCTGTAGGTGTTTCCACGGGCAAATTTAACGCTCATTACCCACCAGGAATAAGAATTAACCAAAGGCTCAGTGTGCCCTGCTGGAACCAGATTAGGGCCTGAAGCAATCCTGCATTTTTGCGGCCACCTCACAAGAAAGCGAGTTGAAGAAAGGAGCTCAGGGGCACTGTAATTCACAAACCTGCAGAGTTATAAATGACAGCTATCGTCCAAAAATGTACTGAAGTAATGCTGTGAAGAGGACTTGAAACTGCGGTAGAATTGCAGGAAATTGATTTCACGGGGTAGACTGGAATTGTATTTAAAGCATAGGAAAAGAGGCAGAATGTCGAAAATGATGCACTTGGCGCAAAAGTGCGTATGCGTTTTCTCCTGAATATATTCAGGGAAAAACGCATACGAACTTTATGGCCAACCAAGCAAGCATGTAAAGGAAATCTGCACTACCATGAAGTCTCACTGCCCCCCATTCAAAAGGGCCATCTTGAAAAAGAGTAAAATCCAGAAAGGCAAGACAGGGCATGGAGAACAGGGAGCCTTGTTATGCTGATGGGTGTGATGAAAATTGCCAACAGACACTCTGGAGAAGTGTATGGTGTTTCCTGAATACCTAAAAAACAAAGCAACAGAGCCTACGGTACTTCCACTTATTGTCCTATAGGTTAGGGAAATTAAGATCAAAAACACACATCCACCCCAAAGTTTCGGACGGCTCAGTTTCCAAGAAACTCATCTACGCTACAAGTCATATATGCCAAAAGGCGAAAAATGGATAAAGAAATTGCGGTACGTACGTACAATGGAATATCACCCAGCAAAGAAATCTATGTCATGAGGCCCATCGCGGCATAATGACTGGATTCAGGTACGATGATAATACGTGAAATAAGTCAACAGAAAGAGAAACATCATAAGATGTCACGAATACAGGTAATGTAAACTTGGCTATACATGAACTGAATTACAAAACAGAAGAGGGTCTCAAATTAAGAAGACCAAGTTATGCTTGCTTAATGGGAAAGGTGAGTTGGGGTGCTGCATAAAACCAGAGATTGAAATTAGCACAGATACCGTTCAATAACCCAAATATGTAATAGAGAAGACCTATTCCTTGCTCAACGAAATGGACTCAACACCCCATATTCAACGCCTAGGAATATACCTGACTAGGAAAATTCTTAAAACCCATGGATTTATATGTCTCTGTAAGAGAATCAAGCGTGTGTACAGCAGCATAACCTCAGCAGTGAAAATCCGAAAAATCTCATTATCAAAATAAATTTTAAAAACGAAAACAATGACAGTGCAGTAGAGAGCAATCCTTAAATAATTCACTCAGGACTTTTCATGCAACCTGGATTTACCACATCTACAACCAGAGCTGGGTGAGACATAAGGCTGGACATTTCGGGCTGAGAGCATTGGTGACATTCGGTGCGCAAATGCAGACCATTTGTAGTCATACTGCATAGTACACATTCCATGGGTCCCAACACTCCAGGTTCAAGGGATACTTCCTTCAGCTAAAACATGCATGGGAAACCCAGAGTATGGTCCACAGTATGACTGGGAAATGTTTTTAAACGCATCTCAGTTTTCATCCCCTGGTACTTGTGTTAACTATTGCAGATGCTTGACTAACACTCTCCCCACTTGGAGAGTGAGTGCCTTTAACCTCCTGTTTGGCAGAGTTCGAAATTTCTGTGCAAGATGAACACTAATAGGGAGAACCAATCAGAGACTAGCCGTAGGTGTCTGCTCGGGCAAATGAAACGCTCATTTCACACCAGGAAGAGGAATTAACCAAAGGCTCTACATGCCGTGCCACAGCCAGAGTAGCACCTGAAGCAATCCTGCAGATTTGCAGCCAGCTGCAAGAAAGCGAGTTGAAGAAAGCAGCTCGGGAGCACTGTAATTCACAAACCTGCAGAGTTATAAATGACAGTTATCGTCCAAAAATATATTGAAGTAAGTCTGTGAAGAGGACTTGAAAGCGGGGCAGAATTTCAGAAAAACGATTTCAGGGTGTAGAGCGGAATTTCATTTAAAGCATAGGAAAAGAGGCAGAACGTCGACAATGATGCACTTGGCCAGAAAGGGCGTATGCGTTTTTTCCTGAATATATTCAGGAAAAAACGCATACGCCCTTTTTGGCCAACCAAGCAAGCCTGTAAAGGAAATCTGCATTTCAATGAAGTCTCACTGCCCCGTGGTCAAAAGGGCCATCTGAAAAAGTGTAATATCCAGAAAGGCAAGACAGGCCATTGACAACAGGGAGCCTTGTTATGCTGATGGTCGGGATGTAAATTGCCAACAGCCACTCTGGAGAAGTGTATGGTGTTTCCTGAAACACGTAGGAAACGAAGCAACACAGCCTATGGCACTTAAACTTATGGTCCTATAGCTTAGGGAAATTAAAATCAAAAACACACAGCCACCCCAAGGTTTTCGACGGCTCTTTTTACAAGAACCTCATCTACGGTACAAGTTAAATATCCCAGAAAGCGATAAATGGATAAAGAAGTTGTGGTACGTACGTACAATGGAATATCACTCAGCAATGAAATCTATGTCATCCGGCCGTAGCGGCATAGTGAGTGGATTCAGGTATGGTGATTCTAAGTGAAATAAGTCACACAGAAAAAGAAACATCATAAGATATCACTAATACACGGGATATAAACTTGACTACACATGAACTGAATTAAAATAGAGAACAGGGTCTCAAATATAGAAAACCAACTTGTGCTTGCTAATGGGGAAAGGTGAGTTGCGGTGCTGCATAAAGCCAGAGATTGAAATTAGCACAGATACCGTTCCATAAGCCAAATATGTAATAGACAAGACCTAATCTTTGCTCAAGGAAATGGACTTAGCACCCCATATTCAACGCTTAAGAATATACTTGACTAGGAATAATCTTAAAACCCATGGATTTATATGTCTCCATAAGAGAATCAAGCGTGTGTACAGCAGCATAAACGCAGCAGTGAAAATCCGATAAAACCCATTGTCAAAATAAATTTCAATAAGAAATCACAATGACAGTGAAATAGAGAGCAATTCTTAAATAATTCACTCAGGGCTTGTGATGCATCCTGGATTTACCACATCTATAACCAGAGTTGGGTGAGACATAAGGCTGGACACTTCGGGCTGATAGCATTGGTGAGGTTCGGTGAGCAAATGCAGACCATTTGAAGTCATACTGCATGGTACCCATTCCAAGAGTCCCAACTCTCCAGGTTCAAGGGATTCTTCCTTCAGGTAAAACATGCATGGGAATCACAGAGTATGGTCCACCGTGTGATTGGGAAACGTTTTTAAATGCATCTCAGTTTTCGTCCCCTGGTATTCATGTTCACCATTCCAGACGCTTTACTAACACTCTACCCACTTGGAGAGTCAGTGTCTTTAACCTCCTATTTGGCACAGTTTGCAATTTTTGTGTAAGATGAACAGGAATAGGGAGAACCAATGAGAGACTAGCTGTACGTGTCTGCACGGGTAAATGTAACGCTCATTTCCCACCAGGAAGAGGAATTAACCAAAGGCTCAGCGTGCCCTGCCGGAACCAGATTAGGGCTTGAAGAAATTCTGCGGTGTTGTGCCAGCTCATAAGATAGTGAGTTGAAGAAAGGAGTTCAAGGGCAATGTAATTCACAAACCTGCAGAGTTATAAATGACAGCTATCGTCCAAAAATATATTGAAGTAAGCCTGCAAATAGGACTTGGAAGCGGGGCAGAATTTCAGGAAAACAATTTCAGGGGGTAGACTGGAATTGCACTTAAAGCATAGGAAAAGAGGCAGAACGTCGACAATGATGCACTTGGCCAAAAAGGGCATATGCGTTTTATCCAGGGCCCTCATTAATGAGGGTAGGATGCTTCCAGCATGCTCCAGGGGCCAACAGAGTCCACACATCGCCAAGGCGACATGAGGCAGTCAGGCAGGAGTGACGTCACATAAGAGGGCCCACCTCACAGAAGTGTAAGGTACCCAGCCAGGATCAGACTCTCACCAGAGGGCCCACATCACCAAGGGGATGGGAACCAGGCAGGGGTGTCCTCACACCCATGAGGCCACAAATTCGAAGTTGAGGTACCCAGAATATGTGGCCTCAAACCAGAGGACCCACATCACCATGGGTCTCAATGTGAGGCAGGCAGGTTTAACCTCACAACACATGGCCCATTGTATAAAAAAGGTGAGGAATCCAGCAGTTGGAGCTTCCCAGCAGGCAGTCCAGATCAGCAGGGCTATGGGATCCAGGCCACAGTGAACTCACAGCAGAGGGCCCTCATCATGATACTGTAAGCAACCCAGCCGTTGTGACCTCAGAACACAAGGTCCACATCCCCATGGGGAAAGGAAACAAGCAGGAGTGTCATCGCACCACTGGGCACACCTCAGAAAATGTGGGGAGCCCAGGAGTTAGGGCCTGATGCCAGAGGGCTCTCACCACCGAGGGGAGGTGGCTCCCAGCAGGCTCCAACTGCTACCAGAGGGCCGATGTCGCCAACGTGGGGTGTGCCAGCCAGGCAGGAGTGACATCAGAGCAGGGGGCCAACCTCACAGAAGTGTGAGGAACCCAAAGATGATCAGACTCTCATCAGAGGGCCCACATCACCAAGGGAATGGGAACCAGACAGGAGTGTCCTCACACCAGTGGGGCCACGTCACGAAATTATGAGGTACCCAGCACTCGTGGTCTCCAACCAGAGGACACACATCACAAAGGGGCTAGGAGTGAGGCAGGCAGGAGGAACCTCAAAACAGCAGGACCATAGAATAAAAAAGGTGAGGAATCCCGAAGTTGGAACCTCCCATCAGGCGGCCAGGAGCAGCGAGGCTATGGGATCCAGTCCTGACTGAGATCACAACAGAGGGCCCTCATCATGAAACTGTGAGCAACCCAGCCGTTAGAACCACAGAGCAGAAGGCCCAAATTCCCATGGGTTTGGGAACCTGTCAGCAGTGTACTCGCACCACAGGGCGCACATCACAGAATTTTGGGAGACCAGGAGTTAGGGCCTGATGTCAGAGGGCCCTCATTACCAAGGGGAGGAGATTCCAAGCAGGCACCAACTCCCAACTGAGGACCCAGGTCGCCAAGGTGACCTGTGACAGCCAGGTAAGAGTGACCTCACAGCAGAGGGCCTACCTCACAGATGGGTGAGGAGCCCAGCCAGAATAAGACTCCCACCAGAGTTCCTACAAGACCAAGGGGATACGAACCAGGCAGGAGTGTCCTCACACCAGGGTGGCAACATCACAGAAAGGTGAGGAGCCCAGCAAATGTGGCCTAAAGCAGAGAACCAGCCTCTCAAATGGGCTTGGAGTGAGGCAGGCAGGAGTAGCCTCACAATTCAGGGCCCACAGAATAAAAAAGTTGAGGAATCCAGGCGGGAACCTCCCAGCAGGTGGCCCAGAACACCCAGTCTATGCGATCCAGGCCTTAGTGAACTCACAGCAGAGGACCCACATCATGAAACTGTGAGCAACGCAGCCTTTAGGACTTCACAGTAGAAGGCCCAAAGCCCATGGGGATGGGAACTTGGCAGGAGTGTCATTGCAGAAGTGGGAACACATCAGAAAATGTGGGGAGCCCAGCAGTTAGGGCCTGATGCAAGAGGAACCTCATCACCGAGGGGAGGTGGCTCCCAGCATGCTCCAACTGCAACCAGAAGGCCCATGTGGCCAGGCGAGGTGTGCCAGCCAGG